>NW_017728906.1:198883670-198892642 GCF_001723895.1 Crocodylus porosus | reverse complement strand
TCTGAGTTGAACCCCGGTCAGCCTAAAATATTCTGCTAATACCTTTGCTCCCCCCGTCTTCTGCCTTAGAGGAGTTCAAAGTTTCTTTTCAGGGTGCCCGACATGTCATTAGGCTTTCTTCTCTTCACATAAATATCACTCGTTGCCCTGCCATCCTTCTCGTTGTGTACCTGGGGTAAAATCACCTCTGCGTAGCACAAGGGCTGGGCACCGTTTAAGTCTGTCAAGCATTCAAAAGGAGACTTTAGCAGCAGGACTTCAGTAGCATTTTCTTCTGGCTCTCTGTCCTGAAGTGTTTCATGTCGGAGACTATGGAAATTGCCTGGAACGATGGATGCAAACAGGTTATGGACGGAGCTTTTCAGTGAACTCAGCGTTGTGTCAGTCTTGCCCCCATTTAAGCCCGTGGTACAGACTCAGGTCAGTGCCAAACAGGATCAGAAAATCCTACCCAAGGTAAACACCGTTCTTCTCCTTTATTGCTGTGACATAAAGCTGATCTCTTCAGTACTTACCCAGAACCCAATGGATAGACACCTGCAGACTGCAGTGAGCTTTGGGTCAGTCCCATCTGATTTATTGTATATATTAAACTCCCACAGCAGCCTCTCTTGCACATGTTTGGCTGAGTGCTGCTGCAGTGGGCATTTTAATAGGGAAGGTTTCATCCAGAGATGACCCATTCTTTCAACAGGTTATTTGGGGGGAGGGGGGTGGGGTTCACCTCCCTCAGAGGCATTTCCAAGGCTGGAGATTTTGGCTGGGGTGTGCCAGTGCTCCTGCTTGGGCTAAAACCTGAAGGTGCTTAGCTAGAGAGTCTTGCTGCTCCGCTCAGGGTTGGATCAATGGCCATGTTTGGGATCAGGAAGGAGTTTGATCCCATGCTCAGTTTGGTGCAGACCATGGAGGTTTTGCCTTCCTCTGTAGCAGGGGGCATGGGCTCTGCCTGAATCCCTCAAATGCATTTTAACAACCCTTGCAGCTGCAAGACACCGACTGCCGTTGTCCCCCTGCTTTGCCTGTGACATGTTAGTGTGCGGTGCCTTGTATACTTGTAGTTGCAGTAATAGTTTAGATGAGGATTTGTATGGATGGCTTGGCTAGGGATGATCCTGCTTCAGGCAGGGGGTTGGAATAGAGCAGTGGGGGTGCCAATCTTTTAGAAGGGAGTGCCCAAATTAGCCTCACATCCTCCACAAATGCCTCTCCAGTCCCCTTCCCCTGCCTGCTCTGCTTCCTATTCCCAGCCCTCTGCTTTCTGCCTAATTTGCTGCTTTGCTTTCTGCTTCCTTCCCTGTGTTCCCTGCCCAATTTGCTGCTTAGCTCTTTGCTCCCTGCCCTATGTGCTGCCTGTCCCTTCCCTGATCTGCAGCATGCTGCATCCAGACTAAGGACAGACAGTCAAAAAACCTGAGGCTGAATCTATGCAATCTTCACAGGTTAGTCTAAACTGTGCAGATTGAACCAATAAGCAAGTGAACAGGCATTCACTTTTGATTCTGGAAATTCAGCCCGATGTCTGCAGTGGCTCAGGCCAAAAGTGGGGGCGGGGCGCTATACCATGCCTTCCTACTTGGGTGAAGCAGACAGCTTGGGCCAAAGCTAGCCCATTCATCCTGGGGGGGTGGGGGGCGGGGTTGTGGAGGAGGTGCAAAGCATCCTGGGATGCTGGGGGCTGAGAATTAACTTGACTTTGGAGGGGATCTAAGATAAATTCAATAAACTGATTTAACCTAAATCAGTTAAGTCTGATACTACATCCATCCAGGTTTACATTAAACTGGTTTTGGCCATTTTGAAAGCGGTTTATGTGTGCTGAACATCTGTTGTGTTACAGATTTGAACCAGATTATGTGTAACTTCTGTCCCTAGCCCCAGAGGCTGCCTGTATCACTTGTGGTACTTGTGCTGTAAATTGGCTATCCCTGCACTTAGATGATCGCCGGAGATCCCCTCCAGCCCAACTTTTTCTATGATTGTATCCCTAATCCAGTTTGGGATTGAACATGTGACTTGGGACAGCCTATCAGGGCCTGTTTCTCAGGGAAGCTCTAAATTCCTACTCCACTAGATGTCTTGATGTTATTCATCAGTATTGAATTTGGGATTGCTTTCACACTTATCCACTGGCCCAGATCCATTTCCCTTTGTACTAAACCTCCCATCCCCTGGGCTCCAGATTGTACCTTCTATTGTGACAGCTCCTATGCATGTCACCTAAAATGCGAATAGCTTAAATTAAGAGTGAGACCCTAAAAAGGGGATAAGGCAAAATGCCATGTTTATTGGTTACATGAAGCAGATACATACGCTTGGACACACGAGTCATACAAACAGACATACACAAGCATACATCCAAGCAGACATAGACCTACAGGCAACACCACTCCAGTAAGATGTTATGGTTACAAGCAGATGTTACTCAGTATTAGCACTGGATGGCCGGGGCCAGGTTTATTGAGGATATGAGCGGGGGTATACAAGCATGCATGCCCGTGCTCCATGAGGTTGCAGAGAGTGGATTCCCCATCTTGGTTTGTCTGCATCTCACTTTTATAGGGATTTCAAGTCTTCGTTCAGCATTGGGGTTTTTCCATGCTCAGTTTTTAATTAGAGGTTGTTTCTTCTGGTTATCTCAACTTGAGGTTATTCCAGTAAGGTTGGTTATCTCCACCTTAAAGCATTGTGGTTATCTCCACCTTAAAGCATTGTGTAGTCGATACCTTTGCCTTGAAGCACTGTGTAGTTCAAATGGCAGAATATGCAATGTTCTTTCTTCTTACTCTCTTCTTCGCACCTGATCACAGATGAGTGCTTCAGCCCTCCATTAATTAGCTTAATTAGTTTACTGTCTGGTAACTTATACATTGGCACCTTGTTGCTTACACATTCAATTAAATCTTCTGTTTTCATGCAAATAGTTACCATTCTTTCGCCATTCACCCTTTCACACAAACACTCATATACACAGGGCATACAAAGTTCGTCTACTCATGTCAAGGAGGGAACAAGCACAAAGTGGAGTTTTAGTTGTTCATACAATCACAGAGGTTGAGCAATTTGATACTATTATCATTTAAACATAATAACTAATATGCAAAAATTCATACTACCTGCACAGTCCTCATCCTTCCTGTTTGCCAAGTGCCCTTCTCCTGCTTCCTGCAAATTCATCTTCTTAATCCTACTGGGAATGCTTCCTTTCTAGTACCTGCCAACCAGTTCCAAACTGGAGCTTGATAAATGCATGAATGGGAGGAAGCAATATGACCACTTGCATGAACAGCACGTGCTCCTGGAGGCTGGGGGGGCACGGAGACTGTCCGCAGGTGGCAGCAGCAGTGGCGGAGGCATGGCGGCAGCTAGAGGGCAGCTCCTGCAGGTGGCCATAGTGGTGTTGGCGGTGGTGGAAGAGGTGGGGTGGTGAGCACTGACTGGCGGTCAGCAACCAACCACAGATGTCGCTGGCGGTGTTGGCGACAGCCAGTGGCAATCACTGACTGCCTGCAGACGCTGCCAGCAGTGTTAGCGGTGAGGGTGGCAAGGTGGCAAGTGGCGACTGCCCACAGGTGCCACCGCCAGCATTGGCAGCATCGGCAGCGCTTGTTTCAGGGGGTGCACAGCCAATCTTGGGGGTGCATGCGCACCTGCACGCACCCCCCACACCGTGCCAATGACCACTTGAAATAGCAGGTTATTGGACTTGATGGTTCAGTAGGTCCATTCCAGACCTTTGCTACTCTTGGTCAGTGCATGTTCACTGCGGGTGTAACCTTTGTCAAGCCCCGTTTCTGACTGGGTGTCAAGCACAAGGCCATGATGATCAGCCTGTTATTTGCATTGTTGGATTTCACAACTTTATTCCAGCCATGCTGCCCTCCACAATAAGCATCCCTCCTTCTCTCTTTCACGCAGTACTATTCTGCTTCTTGGCTTGTGCCTTATCTTTTATTAGTCTTGTCTGTCTTAAAGCCAGTTTGGGGACTGAGGATGTGTCTTGTTAAAGCAGCCAAGTTTCAGGGAGTGAAATCTGGGACACAGTCCCAGACTGGAACCGCTAATAGTTCACACCATTTCTGGTTTCAGGTAACATAGAAGCTACAGTGCAGTGCTGCAGACAGACTAATTAGTCCTGCTTGTAAGGGTAAAGTTATATGTTACACTTAGGCCATACTAAATTTGTAGAATGATGAGTGGTGTTAAAGTTAGAACATGTTGTGAACAGTCGTGCTTTAAGTGTTAATTAAGTGTCATGCATTAAGTGTTAATACCATTTTTTGCCTACACACCTCTGATTTGTCACTAGAGGGCTGGCAAGCAGGGGTGGTTAGGAGCCAGGACACCTGGGCTCTATTTCTGCTCTTCGAGGGGGGAGGAGAAGTTGACACGATGCATCCTGGGATGCTCAATGGCTGAAGTTACCCTCACATGAGCTAGGTAGCATGCCCCAGAATTGAGCCTTACTTGAAGCGATGTAACTTTGAGACATTCAGAGGGCATTTAGCATGAGTTAATGAGCTTTAACTTGTGGACGCTTGCATTTTAAGTGCCTTTAGTACAGTCTAAGTGTAATGTGTAACTTCATCCTTGGCCAGCTAGTATAGCGAGGCTAATGTGACAGCAAGAGTCAGAAGGAATCAGAATCATCATGGCTGCCTTCATGCATTACCAGGCAGCACTGTATTGTGTCCTCTCAGGGGATGCAACAGGAGGACACTGTTCGGCACTAAAATAGTACTAGATGTTGAAATTTGGGCCATGGCTCTGAAACTAGGGGCAGTCCGAAAAATTCAGGATTTTTTGTTGCTTTGCTTATTGTGTGTTCAGCGTATTATTCGCATTTATGGAACCATTGCAGTTTATTTTCAGTGATAAAAAGACATTGACTGACTGAGTATTGAGCCCCCGTTATGGGATGTGTAATACTAGGTTCCAATTTTGTGAACTGCTAAGAGGACCGCCTGTCCATAAACGTCATCCTTTCTATTGTTTTAATCCCTTACCTCTGATACTGCCAACCCTTTGATATTTTAACCATAAAGTAATACATTTTATTCAATGCACCATATGCCCTGATGGAAAATACGTAGGAGAAACCAAACAACAGCTGCGCACCAGAATGAACACACATGGGAAATCTATCGAGGACAAGAATACCCAATTACCTGTGGGGGCACATTTCTCACAAGAAAACCACTCTCTCTCCAATCTCTCCATTCTAGTCCTCAGAGTGAATTTACAAAACACTTTTCACAGCTGAGCCTTTGAACTTCACTTCATCAACCTCCTGGATACAAAAAATCATGGACTAAATACAGACATTGGATTTATGATACACTATAGCCTGCCTAACATCTGACTCGACAGGTACCTCTCCACTATTTACCAGCTACATTCATTCCCTGCCCCCCCAGCCTGTCTCTCACCCACTGACTCCTCAATTTACATTTTCACTGACTGGCATTCTTGCATGCATACCAGCCTCTGGCCTCTTTACTATTCATTACATCCAGGAAGAGCACGCACTGCCTGCAGATGCTTCCTCAGCCTGACGAAGGGTATTTATACCCGAAAGCTTGCTAAAGAAGAATTGTTCCAACTATTTGAGATGGTCAAATAAAAGATATCAGATTGACCCAAAGAAGCTTGTCAGCCTAAGTCCTTAGACCAACATGGCTACAACCCTTTAAAAAGTCCAGTCTTTTTCACCAGCGATGCAGTTTATTTGCTCTGTGCGTTTCATGCGGTAAAACCAGGCTGGTCCATTTCACTTCCTAGTCGTAGTCAGTTTCACTTCCCCAATTCTCATGTGTTGGGTAGCTCAGTTTAGTTGCAATTTTGGTTCCTGATGCTGCATTGAACGTTTATACGTACGATTTCCCCTGAAATAAATACTGGTACAAGTTGCATTTCTAACAGGCCAACTCCTGCTCTCGCTGCTAACATGTGAATCCCACAAAATGTTGCCAGCCCTTCTACCCGTTGGTGTCAGCTGATCTTCCATGTACATCTGCTGGTTGAATTTGGCTGACTTTCTTGCTTAAAACTCTCCCAAGCATCTCATTTTTTCCAGGTCTTTTTTTCTTCACTGCAGAGGTCAACTTCACAGGGGAAAGTTTTTTAATTTTGTTTTTTCGTCTCTGAGTGAATTCTGATTGGAAGAGGGAACTGGTTTGTTTTTATTTATATAACAGCATTTACGTGACTCACTGTATAAATATCGCAGCATGGGAACAAATGACGTGTCAATGAACTGAGGCGGGATATGGGCACGTTAATGGGCAAGCGCCCCTGAAGGCATAATAATTTCCCGCACGTACCTTGTATTTCGGAAGACTGGCGTGAAGTCACGGGACAGATTCTTTTTATTATTACAAAGGCCAGCTGCCCTAGCAGACATAAAAGACTGATTATATACGTTGCTCATTCCCGAGACTGCAGCGCACATGTTCCAGAGCCGAGCATGTCCTACCACAAAGGAATTTCCAAAAGGCTCTTGTCTAGCTTGATTGATAAACTAGAGCTTCCCCACAGAGAACTGGGTTACACCATATGGCTTAGTGAGAGCTGGGTGTAATTAGGGAGAGGGCACTCCCTATTTTACATGGGGTATCGACATGGCATCACTCGGGGCATACACTTGGGTGCCTTGGCTTAGTTCCAGTGGGATGACCGCCTTCTGCATGCCTTTAATGATAATATATATGATTTTTTGAGTTGAGTCTGGTATTGCAATGAGCTGCCTAGGGTGTGTGATGACCACTGTCTGCTATTGGGTAGAACCAGAAGTGCTCAACCCCATACCATCCTGCTCTGCTTCCGCTCATGCTTCCTGGACGTCCTCCTGTAGGTTGCATGCAGGACCCCACATGTTGAAATGCTGATCTTTGGCAGTTCTCAGTGGCCACGGTGTCCAGCAGTGTGTGACAGGGACAATATTGCTGACCCCAGGGGTTAAAAACTGCTCCCAAAGAAGTCATTAGAAGGGGTGAAAAATGGTCAGGTTTTAGGAAGTAAAAACTCTTTTGCCCCTTTAAATTTAATCTTCCGGTGTCGTGGTGTCTAGGTCTAGGTTTGAAACTTTTCAATATGACCATAAGGGCAAGAAATGAATTGATTCAAAATAAGTAAGTAGAAGGGAGAGGGGAAACGGAGTTTCTCACCTAATCCCAGGACTCCAGAATCAGAGGCTTGAAGTACCCAAGACTGCGAGATGAGACTTGCAATAAAATCATGAGATTTGGCAGTGCCGCAGTAATACAAGACTCCACAGGGTGAAAAAAAAAATTAAAGGATTCATTCATTAGACCAGTCAACTGGGGAGATTGGTAGTAAAACACATTATGTTTCACTTTCTGAGCCAAACTTGTGCCTGGGGTTGTTTTGTGCAGTTAAACAGCTGTTGCCTTTCTTTCTGGAGGTGGCTACCTTTCAGCAAGATGCATTCAAGCTCATGCTTAAGTGAACTTTGTACAGCCTGATCCAAGTATTTTTGCTCCTTTGACTAGTCCTTGCTCATGTGCCTTATCCTGTTGACACCAGTGGGGCCAGCTGCTGGAGGTGGGCTGACTTCTGCATGAAATTCATCCTTGTGTCGGCCTGCGTAGGCATCACATAAATCCCATGTGTGAATGAGCGGGGAGAAGCCCACAGTGCTGAGTGCTTTGTGTTGGCTGAGACGTTGCATCTGTGCAGAACTCATCTTCCTAAGGATGAGCGGATCCATATTTTGCAGGCTGTTAGGTCCATTGTGCTTCCAAATCAGGCTTTGAGACTTTTCCAGACCTGCTGAAAGCCAACGAGTGTGCCAGGCATGCTTCATTCAGGCTCTGTGGAGGGAGCAATTAAACCCTTTTATGTGGTAGGGACAGATGGAAACAGTAGAGGATCCTGCCCACCTGATCAGAGCTACGTCAGGTAGATTAACAAGGTTTTCCTGATGGCAAATGCAGAGAGTAGATGCTTGGGTTTGCAGGCTGCAGATGTCACCAGCCAAAAAGCCTGGAGAAGCACTTGTAAGGAGGGACCTTTAGTCTGTGTACACTAAGAGTGCTTTCTTAGTCCTGGTTTAAAACTTAATCAGCGAATGGGAAAAATTGCAGTTATTTGCATGGATGTGCAAAGTTGTTAAATATGGGGCTTGTGCCTGGTAGCTACACGGGTACATCGATGGTGTATGCTAATGCAATCTAGGACATAGCCATATAGCAACCCCGCTCATGGTAAACCCATCGGTACAGAGGTGGGAGCTAGGATGGTGCTAACATGCAGGGTTGATAGCCTAGAGGTCGTGAGTTTGAGGCTGTAGCAGCAGCTCTCGTGGCATATCCCTGTCGGATCCCAACGAATCTGCAAATGCTGCTAAATATCTTGTCCTAAGGACATGAAAAAGGGAAGGAGAGGTGTGGAGTAGAAAGACATTCTAGACAATGGTTTTAGCAAGCGGTGTACAGTTGTTGGGATGGGGTACAATCAGTCCATCTCCTTAAAGCACAGGCTCTGAGACCAAGTGCCCCAACATCATCATGTTGTATCTTTCTCCCTCAAGGTATCAGCCAGCGGCTTGTATTTGGACAGTTTTCTCTCCTGGGCTTTGTTGAAAGCCTTTCCCCTGTTCTCAGGCAGGATGGGCACGTGGGGACATTAGCAAAGTGTTCCCCCGATGAATGTGGCTATACCAGCAAAGCTCTTCTCGGCATTTCTACAGCAAAACCACCTTCCACAAGCAGAAATTAAAGGTATATTAGTAAAGAGCAATTGTGTCAATGTGTGTGCGTGTGTGTGTGCTTGCCTGCCACGGGCTTTTCTGGGTCCTGTTATGTTGATTTCATAGACATCAGGGCTGGAAGGGACCTCGGGAGATCATCGAGTCCAGCCCCCCGCTCCAGGGGCAGGAAGTCAGCTGGGGTCATAGGATCCCAGCAAGATAAGCATCCAATTTACTCTTGAAGGTGTTCAATGTAGGTGCTTGA
>NW_017728906.1:198871283-198883155 GCF_001723895.1 Crocodylus porosus | reverse complement strand
CTGAGCTTGTCCAGGTCAGCCTGGATCGCCCGCCTATCTTCTGGCGTGGATGCTTTGCCCCAAAGTTTGGTGTCATCGGCAAACTTGGCCAGCTGCAACTCGTGATGAATCAATGAGGGTGGAGCCATGAAGTGGGCTAACGGGTCCTGGAGCAGAGTGCCAGGGAGAGAGAGGAGGAGTGGTGCTGCAGGAGAAATGGAGCCTGTGTTACTCCTCCCAGGGTCTGAAGACAGGCCACAAGTTTTGGGTTCTGTATGTTCATTTCTTCACTGCTTCTACACTTGCTTGTTTTGTGGTTTTTATTTTACTGTGGGGACAAGGATGCTTAGGTAAAATAAACTGCCTGGAAACCAAAGCATGGAGCTGACTGGTCTTAAAAAGGAAGCTGGGTGAGCAACCCTCTCCCAAACACGTGGCACGTGTTCTCTGTAAATGAACAAAATGACTCCAGATAAGGACCTGATTTCTGGGCCACCAGCTTCTCCTCCTAATGGACATAACCTTGTACGATGCCATTTGCTGGGTAACCCTCAGACTGAAAGGTGCACTCCCCGAAGGATACTTTATCGAGCTTTTTGTGCTCAGATAACCTAGCAGTGAAACAGGCGGAAGAGTTATATATATTTGTGTGTGTGTGCGTGTGTGTGCGTGTGTGTGCACGCGTGTGTGTGCGTGTGTGTGCACGCGCGTGTGTGCGTGCGTGCGTGCATGTGTATGTGTATGTATGTGTGTGTGTGCATGTGTATGCTTGTGTGTGTGAAAGCCAGGAGGAAAGGAGCCAAGCACACGTGGGAAAGAGGAGTCTGAATCATGGGGCTTGAAACTGTCTGGTTTGGGAATTTGACCTTGTGGAGACACTCTGCACAAATCTTCCCTGCTCCCTCCACCAGCCAGGCGGGGATGGGGTATGGCAGATTGAGGAGCAGAGGCAAAGCACCAAAAAGCAAAGCAGCGCAACACATGGATTCGCTCATCTGCAGAGGCTTGGCTGGGAAGCAGAAGAATTTAAGCTAGCTCTCCGGCCAGTGAAATATGCCAGGCCATCCTAGCAAACAGCAGGAGATACAAGTACGATCTCATTTCAGCATCCTCCTGCCAGACTGCCGTGATAAAGCAAAGGGCTGGAGAAGGGTAATGAAAATGATTAGAGGCAGTGATGTGGTGGGGAGGGAGGTTCAGACAAGGAGAGATTAAAATGTCTGTGGGTTTTGTTGGAAAGGAGGAGAATAAGACAGGAGATGATAAAGCCATCTGCAACTTCTGCACAGTAGAGTGATGCCTTTACGCCTCCTTTCCCATAATATAAAGGCAAAGAGTCCTTGGGAAAGTCGGTCTTATCAGGTTAAACTAGGAATGCTCTGGAGCGAGGCTCTGTCAGTTGATAAGCAAATGGCCAAGGCTGAACACGGGGCGCTCAATCTCAGTTCGAGCCTTCAGGTAGGGCAGCAAATGTCAATGATTGGTAATAACAGAAAATACGTAGGAATTTACCCCCCGTACCCCATTTCAGCCAAGCCCTTATACCCTCCAGATCAGTAGAACGGTTCTGGGGAATGAAAGAAAATTGCACATGTATATATATTTTTTATTTGAAATCCTTCTGTAACAAAGGCAGGCTTCAGAGACTGAGAAGCTGATTTGCTTTTCTTTAATTCCTTTTGCACACGCAATGTCTGCCTTCATTCCCTGAGGCACTGGAAAGAAATACCAGAGAAAGTATAAATACCAATAAACTCCATATGGCGAGGAACAACTTGTGGTGAGTGCTTCGGCGTTGCTGTATTCTCTTTTGCAATGGGTAGAGAGTAGGAGAGAGCCTGGCAGGAGAGCCGTGTGACCTGGGCGACAGCATGTCTTTAGGTGCGCCCCGTTGCATCTGGCCATCCGTGGACAAAGCTCTCTCCACTGCTTGTGTCTGATGTTTTTGCCCAGCTTGTATAACTGGAAGAGTCAAGGAGGCTGATCGGCAAGCTGTCTCGAATACACCCTACAGCAGACAGCATCTTTTTTCCCCCTAGATATCATACCCAGATCAGAGCATACACGTCCTTTGGGACAAAGTGATATGGTGAAGTCTTGAGGTGCAAGAGGGTGACATTAAAATTCCTAGTCCTAGTTGAGAAAAATGTATTTCAAAGTTTAAGTTGAGCTGTGAAGTAGGTTCTGGTAAATTATACGTGCCCCCAGCTTCATCCACTCCTGGCACTGGGTCTATCCTGTGATACCTTAAGATCCTAGGAAAGCAGGGCTGGAAAGGACCTCATGAAGTCATCTAGCTCCCTGCTCAAGGCAGGATCGTCCCAACTAAACCATCCCAGCCAAGTGTCTGTCTAACATGCTCTTGAAAATGTTCAGGGGTAGAGATCGGACATATTTTCTGGGCAGCCAGTGTCAATGCTTGCCCACCCTCGGAGGCAGACAGTTCCTCCTCATCTCCAACCTAAATGTCCTCCCCTAGTCCCGTCCCCTGTGGCTACAGAGAAAAGCCCATCTGCATCCTCTATAATCATCCTTCAGGCATTCGAAGGCTGTTATCAAATCTCACCTTTGTCTTCTTTTTTCCACACTAAATAATCCTAGCTCGTTCAAACCTTCTTCATAAAACTTGCTTCCTGGGCCCCTAGCCATGTGTGTTGCCCTGCGCTGGATTCTTTCTGTCCGCATCCTTCTTGAAGTGTGGGGCCCAAAACTGGACACACTGCTCCAGGTGAGGCCTCACTCGTGCTGAATCGAGGGGAATAATCACTGCTCTTGATTTGCAAGTGATACTCCTGTTAATACAACCAAGGATAATGCTGGCTCCTCACCCCCAACCAAAAGCCCAATGTTGGCTCATATTCAGTTTATGGTCTTCCGTAACCCCCAGGTCTTTCTCTGCAGCCTAGTTTAGGAGTCAGAGATCCCTGGCACGCATGACATGCAAAGGCATTATGCCTGGCACATGCACTTTTGGCTGGATGGCGAGGGAGCTGCGAGGGGCCCCTTCTTTGTTGTGGCAGCCCCAGCCTCTCGCTCAGCATCCGCCTCAAGGTGCACGTGCCCTCCCAGCCAGCAATGAGCAAGGCCCAGGCTCCATGTACCCTAGTGCAGCTGCGTGCAGCCTCCATGCCACCTGCTGTGAGCAGCTTGGGGTCTTCAGTGGGCAGCAGAGGCCTGCCCAGAGCTCAGGCTGGTTGTGGCAAGCAGCTGGGAGGCTGCAAGTGGCTGCGTTGAGGTTCGTGGAGCCCTGGCCTGGCTTGTTGCTGGTGGTGGGTGCACACGCACCATGGCACAGATGGCAGGGAAGGGGCTGGGGCTGCACTGCCACAACAAGTCTCAGGCCCCTTGCAGCTCCCCTGCTATCTGCCCCTGGCATGCCAACATCTTTCCTACAAGATGAGGTTGTGGGTGTATCAGCACTGCCCCAAAACTTTGTCAACCCCTGGCGTAGCCAGTCGTTCCCCAGTTTGTATTTGTGCAGGGGCAATTATTCCATCCCAAATGCGGATGGCACTTGTCCGTATTGAATCTCATCTGACTGACTGTGAACCATTTCTCCAGACCACCCAGGTCATGGGTTTCAGCGGAGATGCTTCTGATACGCTGTTCGCACAAACCTCTCTGTAAAGCAGCGTAACTCACAGTGATGCGTGTTTGCAAAATGAACAAATTTAAATATCAAGATATTTCATCCCCATTTCTTGCACGGAAAACTGGCTGAAGCATCAGGATCAGAGAGCAGTACTCAAGGGCTCAGTGTCTAGTTGGCAGCCAGGATCAAGTGCAGTGCCCCAGGGGCCGGTTTTGTTCAGTGTCTTCATTAACGACCTGGAAGACAGGATGGAGCGCACCCTCGGCAAGTTTGCAGATGACACCAAGCTGGGGGGAGTGGTAGATACGCTGCAGGGCAGGGCTAGGATTCAGAGTGACCTTGACAAACTCGAGGATTCGGCTAAAAATCTCACGAGGTTCAACAAGGACAAGTGCAACATCCTGCACTTAGGAGGGAGCAATCCCATACATCGGTGCAGGCCGGGGGTGACTGGCTGGGCAGCAGCTCTGCAGAAAAGGACCTGGGGGTGACAGTGGACAAGAAGCTGGATATGAGCCAGCAGTGTGCCCTTGGTGCCAAGAAAGCTAATAACATCCTGGGCTGCATTATTGGTAGGAGCCTTGCAGGCAGGTCAAGGGCAGTGATTATTCCTCTCCATTCAGCACTGGGGAGGCCACATCTGGAGTCCTGTGTCCAGTTTTGGCCCCCCACTACAGAAAGGATGTGGACAACTTGGAGAGAGTCCAGCAGAGGGCAACAAAAATGCTGAGGGGGCTAGGGGACGTTGAGAAGAGGCTGAGGGAATTGGGCTTATTTAGTAAGGAGAAAACTGCGGGGGGATTGAATAGCAGCCTTCACCTCCCTGCAGGGGGGCTGCAAAGAGGATGGAGCTGGGCTGGTCTCAGTGGGGGCAGATGACAGGACAAGGAGCAATGGGCTCCCATTGCAGCAAGGGAAGTTTAGGCTAGAGATTAGGAAAAACTTTCTCACTAGGAGTATAGCAAAGCACTGGAACAGGTTACCCAGACAGGTGGTGAACTCTCCATCCTTGGGGGTTTTAAAGACCCGGGTAGACAAAGCCTTGGCTGGGATGATGTAGTCGGGGCTGGTCCTGCCTTGAGCTGGGGTTGGACTAGATGTGACCTCCTGAGGTCCCTTCCACCCCTTGTTTTTTATGATTTTATGATTCATGAGCTGCTGCCCCACAAAGGGGTTTTCTGTTATTTCTAGGCTTTAGTGCACCAGAAAGCTTGTCTTGGGAGCGGGTAAGCTTTAAGAACTCACTTCACCTCCCTCTAAAATCAATAGGTCCTGTCGACTTCAAAGGGCCTCTGATGAGGGTGGGGGAAATGGTGTCGTCACTGTAGTGCAAGAGGAGTCGGCATAGCCTGATGGAGAAGGTGCTGGGCAATAGCGAGCAAGCCCCAGCTCTGTCGCTGACACGGCGAGTGAGCTCGGACAAGATCCTTGGCTTTTCCATGCTTCGTTCCTCTGCTGACACCCTCTGCCTGCCTGGTCTCCTTATGCTGTAAGGTCTGCGGGACAGAGCAGCGTGTTTTACTGTGCGGTCCGTGCATTGCCTAGACCAGATCACCAGCTGATCTCAGAGGTGTCTCCTCGGCCCAGCGATAATAAATGATATTCAGGGGATCGGAAGGCCAGAGTGTCCGTGTCTTGGCACAGCAGTCTTCTTTAGGCTGCTTGTGATGGCCGGGGAGCGCGTTACACATGGCAGCTCTCTGCCGGCTGGGGAATCGGTTAGATCTCTCCTAATCTGGACCATGCCTATGCATACTCTTTCTTCTAGGAATTTGAATGCTCCCCCCCAGGGCTGTCATCATGTCAGTATGCAATTAGTTTCTTGGCAGCTCTTTTGTGCATATGATGCAGAGAGTAACAAAACGAGGTAGCCCGGTTTGTTCGGCTACGCTGGAAGCGACTGGCGACCCCCATTCTCCGCAAGGTTTGTCATAGGCTTGTTTTGCCTGCCTTAAGTTTCTCTGCTTATGCCGACCCTATAGTTGGATGTGGGTTGAGGACCTTTGCTGGGATTATTCTGTTCCTCCCACCATTGGTGGCTCTTGCAAATGCAAGTGTTTGCGGGGAGGTGGATACCTTGATATTTGCTGCACAGCTGGGGTAGCAGTGCCTTGCCAGCGCACTGTAAAGTACACAGACCTGGGCACAGCTGACCGTCCGACTTTCTTGAACTGAAAGCTGTGATGATGCATGGTTTTGCCTCCCTCCTTAACACAGGGAGACCTGAGCCCGACTGGCTCCTGGACACTGCTGCAACACCGACTGTAATGGCCATAAATAATGGGGAGGATGTTGGATCGGGGAGCTGCATGATTTCATCGCTCTTTTCCTACCCTAACTTCTGTAACCACCAGAGGAGTGTGACGGATGCTATGAATTTACGGCCCATTCTTGGCAGCGCTAACATATATTTTTGCTTTACAATAGACTTCCAGGGGGGATCTGTGTGTTTGTGTGTTACGGGACCGGGCTATGTGGATTGGCAGAGCAAGTGCCTTCGTTTTTAAAAGAAATGGGATATCCAATGAACCGGATGTGGAGGAAACAAGCTTAGAGTTGCTGGCAGGGCTCCTCTCTGCAGTGTGACCCCACTGCTCTTGCACACACAGCCAGCTACCCTTGTTTCCCTGTTCTCCAGCCTTGGCAGACGTATATCACCTTCACCTCAGACCAGGGTAAGTCCCAATAACTTTCTTTTTACTACCTGATTTAGAACAAGAGGTAATTACACCCTTGAAACACAGTGGCCTGTTGTTCTCACATATCCATCCCTCCACCCCCTGAGTCTGGATGCTCTTTGAAGAAACCCCCTGGCATGTGCAGAATAGATTGGCTCAGTCGGTCGAAGGGATGGGGGGGCAGGAGAGGCGTCTTACAGCGGTGGGGCCTGCCAGGCATGTGTGGATCAGTCAGCATATCACTCTGCATGGACCGCTGCATGACAACCCCATTATAATATCTGTGAAGAATCACTTCCTTGGCATCTTATGTTACACTAACATCAAGACTTTACAGTTGCAATGGGAGACCTGGGGTCATGTGTTGCTAGATATAGGGCACAAAACATAATGGGCTGAATACTGCTCCCCACCGCCCAGTGGAGTCTCTCCTGACATATTTAATGACCACACTGCATTATATTCGCATGCAAAATTTCAACAGCGTGGACAATACCTTCTAAAACTTTGCCCTAATTTGTCAAGTGTAGGCAAACGAATACTTTAGTGATCAGCAAGATATATAAAAAAACCCAAAAAACAAATGTGTATTTTTTTTCTCTTAAAAATAAAACAACTCAAGGTTACCAACTTGGGACTTTGGAGGGGGAAAAACATCACTGCCTTGAAATGGCTGGACCAGTATTTCCAGGGCTGTGCTCACAGGGATCTCAATCTTGCTGTTATACTTGGTCTTGAAATGCCATTCCTGATGAATGGATCATGCCCCGTGAGCTGCTGAAGGACACCCTCCTTCTCGCTGTGAAGTTTTCTAGGGACACCGGGATGCAACGTTGAAATTCGGGAGCGTCCTAGAAAATTTGGAGCAGTCCATCACACTAACTCTGGTATGTCTGGAAAGGTTTTCTTAACACTAAATTAAAAGAACGCTAATGGGTCCTGGAAATGGCACTGAGAAACCCTTCGGTCTTAGTTTTCGAGAAACCATGCTCTAGTTTGAAAACAGGATGTCCCTCATGCTTTGATCTCCCAGAGATGAGTTGGGGCCTTGTGCCCTACCCATTGGAGGCTAGCAGGAATTTCCCCATTGGTTTCCGTGGGAGCTGGGTCAGACCTAGGAGGAATGCCTTTGAAAATCCAGCCTTTAAAACACATATTCCTCTGCTCTTGGTTACCAGGGAACTGACCTATTGAAAGCACATTGGGAGTGTTATAGCAGCCTCTGCTCTGGGTCAAGGCCTAGCAAAGTTTGTGATCGGTGAGTCCTACTTTTTAACAACTCGGGTTCATTTAAAGACCTTCCAGTGTCTTCTGGGAGAGCCCTTATAACTGCTTAGTTAATGACACCTAAATATCAAACCGGTGTTTTACTCCCAGCTATGGTCTTACATCAGTAATTGTGACAATTGCTCTGCCTACCCCAGTCTCAGTATGCAGTGTTATTTTTCACTTCTTGTCCCAAATGTTTTCAATAGTTTGCTGTTACTTGCAGTGCCGTAGCAAGGGTGGGGGGGGCACGAATGGGGCAACCACCTTGGGCACCGAAGCAAAGGGATGCCAATAGGTGCTGCCCAGCTGGGGCAGGGCATGGGATGGACCATTTGGGGGGTGCTGGGACAGGCGGCCCCCGCCGCTGTGTGCACTTGCAGGCAAGCATGTGGGGGGGCTCCCCGGATCTGTACCTGGGGTGAGGGCGGGCTGCCGCTGTGGGCTTGCCCTGGGTGCCAAACTTCCTTGCTACGGCACTGGTTGCTTGCACAACATAGATATCGAGTGCTGGAGAAAGGACCACACTCCTGAATACCAATCCTAGCATAGAAGCTGCCTTGCTCTGTAGATACAGTTTCCGGTGAAGTGGGAATAGCTGGGAGTAGTCATTCCTGCCAACCTTGAAGTGATGGTTTCCAATGACGCAGCTTCTGTTAGACTCTGGCCTTCAGCTACAACTGGATTTGTCCCAGTATTTATAGGTGCTGTGTCAGCCTCTGCTGAAAAGTCCTGTAGAAAATGTTGTTGGTGTAACTCATTTTACTTAATGCTTTATCTTATCTAGGGTGCAACAGCTGATCCTCCTCTGACCTCCCGAGGTCCCTTCCAGCCCTAAACTTCTGTGAATCTGTGATGCCAAAGTGCCAGACAGCCGCACTGAGGACCAGTTTTCTAACCCTGAGCCTACCCCAGTTCCTCAGTGTGGTTTCCTTGCTACATCTCTTTATTGCTTTCATTTTTCCTGCGTTCTGACTTTTAATCTTGTTTGTCATTTTTGCGGGGCTGAGGAGACCTGAGAGTTCAGACACCTGCTTTCTACGAGCTTTTGCAACTGCCAGCTGGGAACACATTACTTAACCTCAGTTTCCTTATCTGTCGCAGGGCTAAGATTTAGCTGCTTTGCCTGAAGTTTAGTGAGGATTTTAATTAACGTTAGTAAAGTGTTTTGAGAGATCTGGATGAAAGCTACCGTAGAACGGCTAAGTAGGAAGTTATTTATGATTTCCCTCCGCATCGGCTTTCCTAACTAGTGGCTTTAAACCATGTTTCAGTAATTTGACGATGAAATAGTTCATTGTCAATGACTTCTATAGCACCTCCCATCCCCTAAACTCGCCCATGTCCCAAATAAACTGTGCAAATAGTGCCCTTTTCTCTCTGCAGCGAGATCCCTAGTGCTTGTTTAGCTTCACTGAACCGTCCTGGTTTTCTTGTCATGTGCCATTGGAGCATGGCTATGTATGTGCCATTGCCTATCAAAACTGGCATGCTTTAATCACATTATCTGGGCTTGGGTGGATCGTATGTCTTTTTGACTCTGCTGTTACTTTTTGTCTTCCTAGGGTGTTTAATTGAGACATAAATAAATACCTTTTTCAGGATGGTGTCATAAGACTCTCTTTAATAACCGAGCTTTGTTGGTGAAAGGAAAAAGCCTACTGAAATCGTGAGGTGGCCGGTGGAGCCTGACAGAATGACAAAAAGGACCCATCCTCTTAAATGCCAGAACCTGGGATTTAGATGATTGTGATGGTGATGGAGAAACGACACCAGGGGGTGAAGGCTGTAGGATGGGGCAAGGCATCAAGACAGGACGCCAACCCGAGAAACTTGGACAAACCCACTGCCCAAGAATGAGTTTACGGAGTCAGAGGACACGGTACAGGGATTGATGGCACTGGGGCTTGCAATCCCATCACTGTTGAATAGGTACAGTACAAAGAGGGGTAATGCAGACTGTGCCTGTGATACCCATTCAATACGTCTCAACCTTTTCCTGAAGAGAGAAGTGAATACCTTAGTCTCTGTGCCTCATGTATTCATTGCTGGGTTTTTGGTTGCAGCCATGTTGGTCTAAGGATATAGGCGGGCAAGTTTCTTTGGGTAGATGTGATTTTTATTAGACCAACTGAGTAGCTGAAAGAAAGTTCTTTGCAATCTTTTGGGCACAATCACCCTTCCTCATGCATAGGCATAGACACCTTGGAGTCTCAGACCAGCAGAGACTCCCCATGCCCAAAGAAGGGCGATTGCACCCAAAAGCTTGCAAAAAACTTTCTTCTAACTACTCATTTGGTTTAAGAAAAGATATCACATCTACTCAAAGAACCTGGCCTGCCTCATTTATTCATCGACTTTATTCCAACCCACTCCACTAATTGTTTTTGTGATACAGATGCCTGTTCAGCTTATCTGCTGTCATGCCGTAATTGCAATTCGTTCTAAACAGGAGCCGTCATTTAAGGGAAACAGCTACACCATCACACACTAAAAACATTTAAGGGAAACAGCTACACCATCACACACTAAAAACAGGCTTCCACGCAGCTTGACTTCCACTGTGGTCTCTTTTGTTTGCCAGACGGCATGGCCTCCTGCAACTCTACAGCTTGCAGAGACATCTACTGGTTGAACGGTATACTGAAAATGAACAGGCTGACCATTCAACCTTTCTTGCAGGGGTTCAGCATGTCTTGTCCCCGACCCAACCCAGAAGTAGAGAGAATCAGAAGAAGAAGTAAAAAGAAATAATTCAATAAACCAGAGATGGACTCAAGATTATGAATTGTAAACATAGAGCTCTGTCTGATTATTATTTTAGCTTGATGCCACCTCTTGCAATGAAGATAATGTAGAAGAGAAGAGATAAGCCCAAGAGATCTGATCTTTCAAATAAGCTCTATTAATGCCAAGTTAATCCAGTTTATCCCTCCCACATGCACCAGTGAAATATAAGTCAGCAGGTTGTGCTGGTGGTGGGGGGATAAGTCTTTTTTTTTCACGACCTGAATACCTTAAACAGACAAGCCTCAGTGAGCCTGATACAGAGCTGAGCATTGTTCAGATACAGGATAAGACCAGAATTCACACTTCAAAATGGGAATAAGGGATCTTGTTTTCCCTGAGCACTGAAGGGGTTGCACTGTGTGGTATCAATTGAGGGAGCACGCAAGGAAGAGGAAAGGTATGAACCAGGCTACGAGAGCAGAAGACTGTTGATCATATGGGCCTGCGTAGACCAAACGAAATGTCCTGTTCACATCAATGTAACTGCATCTGTGTTTGCACGACCTGGAATTTCTCACTACATTTAGTGCCGTAGTTGCCCAAAGTGCTAGAGATCTGATAAAGCAATCAGGACTCGTTGTAGAGGTGATATCTTTTATTAGACCAATTAGATTTTTGCAAAAAAAAAAAAAAGCCTTTAATTGCAAGCTTTCAGGCACAAACACTCTTCATCAGGCTTTGGAGAGAATGTCAACCCAGGAGAACTTTTATAACTTAATTTGATATGCCTTCTTATTTTTTTTTTCAGAGAGACAACTGGAGGCATCTTACAGGGCCTTGATTTTCAAGAAGCGTCTGGAAGTCTCGGACAACACGTTCAAGCATCTTGAGAGATGACCGTCCTACTTTGGAGAAACATGGAGAAAGGCTTTGACTTGGAGTCCCAAGCTGAGCAGCTCGCTCTGCATGGCTTGTTTGGAAGTGGCCCATCGAGCCATGTGCCACTGCAGCCAAGTCGCTTCACAGCTGCAGAGGGTGCATCGGAGGTTGGGGGGGGGGGGGTTAATTAGGTGCTCAGACAAGTGGAGTTTGGACGGGCAGAATTACAGTGTTACTCCTCGTCTGCAGAGTTCATTCCCTGTGCGGCAGCGTTTATCACGCCCCATTCCTCATGGAAGAGGGAACAGTAGGAGAGGGCGGGAAGAGGGATATCTCAGACAAGGGAGGCAGTTGTGTCGGTCACATCTGCCCAATGTGAATGATTTATTTCCCTTTTGGGGACCCTTGAAACTTCCAAGTTCAAAATTAATGGTATAAAAACACTTTCCAGGTGCTCAGAAGTGCAAAAATCCAATAAATCAAAGAAGTAGTCAAAGGAGGAAGCTGTAAGCTGAGGCATAGAGAGGTTGTTTTTTTTTATAAATAAAAGAGGGGGCAGTAATACCTAGAGAAGACAAGAACAGATCTGGGGAGGGAGCAGGGGAAGGAGGGAATAATTTTCCTTGTCTTTGTGCAAACTGGGCAATGACATCTGAAGAGCTGCCAAGCTCCTGTTTTCCAGCAAGGGAGCCCCGTGCCCGGGGCTGCTGGGATTCTGCTATTGCTGTGGTGTTGGCTTCAGCCAAAC
>NW_017728906.1:198864049-198871183 GCF_001723895.1 Crocodylus porosus | reverse complement strand
GAGAAGAGATAAGCCCAAGAGATCTGATCTTTCAAATAAGCTCTATTAATGCCAAGTTAATCCAGTTTATCCCTCCCACATGCACCAGTGAAATATAAGTCAGCAGGTTGTGCTGGTGGTGGGGGGATAAGTCTTTTTTTTTCACGACCTGAATACCTTAAACAGACAAGCCTCAGTGAGCCTGATACAGAGCTGAGCATTGTTCAGATACAGGATAAGACCAGAATTCACACTTCAAAATGGGAATAAGGGATCTTGTTTTCCCTGAGCACTGAAGGGGTTGCACTGTGTGGTATCAATTGAGGGAGCACGCAAGGAAGAGGAAAGGTATGAACCAGGCTACGAGAGCAGAAGACTGTTGATCATATGGGCCTGCGTAGACCAAACGAAATGTCCTGTTCACATCAATGTAACTGCATCTGTGTTTGCACGACCTGGAATTTCTCACTACATTTAGTGCCGTAGTTGCCCAAAGTGCTAGAGATCTGATAAAGCAATCAGGACTCGTTGTAGAGGTGATATCTTTTATTAGACCAATTAGATTTTTGCAAAAAAAAAAAAAAGCCTTTAATTGCAAGCTTTCAGGCACAAACACTCTTCATCAGGCTTTGGAGAGAATGTCAACCCAGGAGAACTTTTATAACTTAATTTGATATGCCTTCTTATTTTTTTTTTCAGAGAGACAACTGGAGGCATCTTACAGGGCCTTGATTTTCAAGAAGCGTCTGGAAGTCTCGGACAACACGTTCAAGCATCTTGAGAGATGACCGTCCTACTTTGGAGAAACATGGAGAAAGGCTTTGACTTGGAGTCCCAAGCTGAGCAGCTCGCTCTGCATGGCTTGTTTGGAAGTGGCCCATCGAGCCATGTGCCACTGCAGCCAAGTCGCTTCACAGCTGCAGAGGGTGCATCGGAGGTTGGGGGGGGGGGGGTTAATTAGGTGCTCAGACAAGTGGAGTTTGGACGGGCAGAATTACAGTGTTACTCCTCGTCTGCAGAGTTCATTCCCTGTGCGGCAGCGTTTATCACGCCCCATTCCTCATGGAAGAGGGAACAGTAGGAGAGGGCGGGAAGAGGGATATCTCAGACAAGGGAGGCAGTTGTGTCGGTCACATCTGCCCAATGTGAATGATTTATTTCCCTTTTGGGGACCCTTGAAACTTCCAAGTTCAAAATTAATGGTATAAAAACACTTTCCAGGTGCTCAGAAGTGCAAAAATCCAATAAATCAAAGAAGTAGTCAAAGGAGGAAGCTGTAAGCTGAGGCATAGAGAGGTTGTTTTTTTTTATAAATAAAAGAGGGGGCAGTAATACCTAGAGAAGACAAGAACAGATCTGGGGAGGGAGCAGGGGAAGGAGGGAATAATTTTCCTTGTCTTTGTGCAAACTGGGCAATGACATCTGAAGAGCTGCCAAGCTCCTGTTTTCCAGCAAGGGAGCCCCGTGCCCGGGGCTGCTGGGATTCTGCTATTGCTGTGGTGTTGGCTTCAGCCAAACTCACATTTGTTTTACTCGTCTCAAAAAGGGACAAATCCAGTTTTCAGGGAAGAGAGCCCCAAAGAATAGATGGAAGAGTTCCAAGGTCCAGGCCCCAAAGTTCAGGGGGTCTTTGTGGCTGGGGGGGTTGGTTTGAGCCCTCTTCAGATGCTCTAGGAAGGACAAGCCATTTCCATCTCTCAGCCTCATGTAGGCCTTCATTTGGATCCCCTTTATTTGTCACGGGGTCGGGTGGCACAGCAACAGGTGTGGTATAAGCCCAAGGGCTTGATTCGGCACAGCACTTCAAGGTGTGTTTAGCCAATAAATGTGTCTACAGTCCAAAGAGCAATTGCACACTCTTAAATGATCTCTTCCACCTTCCTTTGCATGGCAGGTGACCAGCAACTCACATACAGCTATGTCAAGACTGGTGAGCCAAGGGGAAGCTCCTGTACTCATCTGGTGGGTGTCAGAAGCACTGCCAGCGAACAAGTGAAGTCACCAGTGTTGCGTATCGTGGTTCATAGTCTGTGACATGTGCCTGCATTTCTACTCGGGCCTTGTTTTGCGGATGAAAGAGAGGGCAGCATCTGCCCTGCCATGGCTGTTGTAGTTCAGAGCTCCCCAAATTCCCAGGGGGAGGTCGAATCCAGGAGGCTTTTCCAAGGGGTTAGCAATAAGGTGCGTCCTGGAGGGCATCAGCGTTGTCTCAGGATGTCTTCCACTGTGCCACAGGATTGCACCAAGACCCTTTGAAAGCACACGCTTGATTCCAGATTGGTTTTGTGGAATTTGGATGAGAGTTTGGTGGTTTATGGATGTCCCACTGTAATGGTAGACTAGTTAACCATGACAGGTCTATACGTGACAGGATTGTGCATCTCCAAATTTTAGGTGGTGCTGAGTGAGGGTGTGCATAGCCTGTTGATTGTCACTGATTTAGGCGTCTCCAGCTGTGATGTACATTGCAGCAAGTAGTGGTGCACCCGACGACTCAATATGAGTGCTAGCAAACCAAACAGGGGTGCGATACACCACTATACCAAGTGTCCTGGAGCTAGTGCTGCTTTTCAAAGTATGCTGCCATTGGCACCCAGTAGCACCCAGTAGGAGCCAGTTGCAAAACTCAGAGCTGTGTCTGGGTCATACTCTAAAAAATTTGGGAGTGTTTAAAGGAGGGGTTAACAAGTCAGGTCTGCCGCACATCCCAACTTCAAGCAAGCCTTTCACCATAATAGGGACGGTGCAATCGTGGCAGGAAGCCTAGGTGTCAAGCTGAAAGTTGCTTACAGTGAGGGAGCCACGCCACCTTTCTCCATCTCGTTTCTAAAATATTTATTACTGGGGACCACCATTTTTAATACAAGCTTTAAATGTATTTACATCTTCTCTAGTGCCTTTATAGCCATTTGATGTGTCAGCTGCAGATGTGACTCTAACCTTTCCCTCCAATAAGATAAATTCCAGAGCATGGAAGTTTTTCAATGTTATTGCTGAATCACGGGCACTCGATGCTAAATTTCCAAACTGCTGCTCCCAGCGACTTCAGCTGGATCTGCGGGTGCTCAGTCTGTCTGGAATATTACACCATCTATAAACCCCTTGGCCAATGCGTCTTATCTCTCTCAAGTGTAATGATGATACTAGTATGTTTGTACTGAGTCCAGTTTGGGATGATCAGACTGTGCTCCTGAGTGGGGGAAGCTTTTCTTAATGGTAAAATTAATTCCAAAAAGCAGATATTAATCAGTGTTGGCCAAAGCGGACCAGAGAGAGGATACTGCTGTTGTTCAAGTCATTCATCATTTTGATATAGGCTGCAGGCCAGATTCTGGCATTGCATAAAAGAAATCCTCAAATAATGTGGAACCCGCACTGCAGTATCTCACAAGCCATTGCTGCAGGGGATATAACCAGGGGAAAGGGGTTGTGATACAAACGCCTCTGTTCGCTGGCCATTCCCCACTGCCAGAAGGGTATCCTTGCACCATGGGTAACAGTGTGACACTACAGTAGCTCTTGGGCTGCTCCAGTTTATACCAGTGACCAGTTGGGTCTCCCATTAACCTCAGCTTTAGCAGAACGCAAGGGTGGACCTGGGATTCTCGGGCATTGCAGTAAGTGCAGCTCAGCTTTACCAGATAAAGCAGCCCAGAGATTTCCTCAAACAATTCAACCGTAGGAAATTTGAACTGGGAGGAACCTTATGAGGTCGCATCTAGTCCAGCTCCCACTCCCTCGCTCAAACCGACTAAAGCATCTCAGCCAAGCATCTGTTTAATCAGCTCATGAACATTTCCAGGGACGCAGGTCCCACAGTGTCTCTAGGTAGCCTGTTCCAATGCTTGACCACCCTCCGAGTCAGAAAGTTTCTCCTGATCTCCAACCTCTGCTACAGGTTGAGGCCATTGCTCCTAGTCCTGTCCCCTGCAGTCAAAGAAAAGCCCGTCCTCATCCTTCTTTGTGATCCCTCTTCAGTATCTGAAGACTGTTATCCCCCTCAGTCTTCTCTTCTCCAGACTAAATCACCCTAGCTCTTTCAGCCTTTCCTCATAAGTCTTGTTGCCCAGGTCCTTAATCATCCTTGCTGCTCTCTGCTGGACTTTTTCTTCTCTGTCTGCCCACATCCTTCTTGAAGATCGGGTCCCAAAACTAGGCAGCACTCCAAGTGAGGCATCCAAAAATCCAGTGCAGAAGCAGCATGTCTTACAATATCTGGTGTCCTGTACTGCTACAGAGGCATCCCACCTGTAGGGTAGGGTCCAGTGCTTGGGGCGAAATGCAATTCTACCTATTAAAAACTTGAGTGACCTTATGCTCCTAAATGCATTTCTTTTCCACCTGACTGAAGTGCCTGAAAACCCATGAACACCAACCCTCATGTAATGCTTTGGCCTGAGGCCTGTCGTGGGAAGTTGTGACCAGAACGACGATCCACCCACTTTTTGTATTTACAATTTTTG
The DNA here is from genome assembly GCF_001723895.1 of Crocodylus porosus. Lineage (NCBI taxonomy): Eukaryota > Metazoa > Chordata > Crocodylia > Crocodylidae > Crocodylus > Crocodylus porosus. The sequence continues at coordinate 198,866,741 of NW_017728906.1, read as the reverse complement.
CAGGAATACACCAGGCTGGAATAGGATCACACTGAGGTGCCTGGGTGGGTCCATTTTGGTGCCAAATAGGTGGCATGGGAGCTGGCCCTTTGTTGTGTGACTTCTGGGCTAAGTTGTAGCATTTTCTGCATCTCGGTGCTCAATGAGAAGGGCTACAATGATGACATGAAGCCAGAAAGGTGCAGCCTCCTAAAGGAGCTAAATGCAGTTATTCTCAAGAGAGCAGATGTCTGATACTAGGAGCTTTATGACCTACCTGGCCAAGATCTTCCAAGATCAAATGGCTGGAAACTGAAGCTGGGTACATTCAAGCAGCGACATCTGAATACATATTATTACGCGAGTTGTAGACCCATTGCCACGTGCGATATAAGCACAAGACCAAAAGGTAGTCTGTGTCCCAGAGAGTCTCCAATCAAGAGGCACCAGATGGAGGCAGACAGGCACAGCACAAGGAAGTCACGAAGTACTAGTAGTTGTGCAAACAGATAATGGTCATAGCAAATCACAGCCTAACTGGCCCCAAGTGTTCCCAGCTGAAAGAAAGCCTGAACAAGGAGGCTGAAAGAGGATAAGATGTAGCTTTGGCATGTTTATTGGGAGCCCCTCCCAGTCACAGGGGGCTGGCTTGAAATCTAGAAGCGGGATGAGACGGCTGGCATCGCGGGTCCGTCAGAGGCAGGACTCAACCTCTTGATACTGAATGAGGGATGGCAAGCTGTGAAGAGCTGTGAAAGGGAAGATAAGCACCTCTCGGCTGATATGAGAGAGAGAGGGGAACCAGTCGAGGGCTGCCTTGTATGTGTGCGCGTGTGTGTGGTGCGGTGGAGGACGTGATCAAAGCAGGGTAGAAAAATAAAGGCTGCGGTTAATTCTGGATGGATGGCAATGGGGCCAGACTACATGCCAAGGCCAGAGAAAACAGTGTTTCTAGGCAAGAATTCAGCTGTGTATACGGGCAGGGACGGTTGCATCTGAGAGATGTTACGCAAGACTTAGATGTAAAGCCAAGCAATGCGATGAGAGCTCAATCCGTCGACATATTTACATTAGGACGGTGTTGTTTTCTCCTAAAAGATGTACTCCAGTAGGACCATGACTTGTTGAGCTAGATGCAGAAATTCTTGGGTGGACTTGACCCGTGTGTATGGGTCAGTCCAGTAGAGTAGAAGATTTTTGCGCTCATGGATTTTACAGCTTCACAGACGTGTAGGGCTGGTCACTGGGCCCAGCCCTCCTGCCCTGGACAGGAAAGACTTTGTTTCCTTTGATTTCCCAAACTGTCTAGTCCAGTGTTTTCCTAGTACACAACACAAGTGAGGATATTTTGGCATCCCTGTATGGTTGTTCCCCCCCCCGCAAGGAATCTTGAGCTCTTTATTATCTGAGCTTTTATATGTGGCTCAGATATTCATCACAAACTTCAAAAAATAAAGAAAGCAACAATTTGTCCAGGCGGCATACAGAACTCGCAGGGGCCAGAAAAGAGAAACAGCAACTAATAAACCTAAATAAAGAGTCAAACTCTTAATAAATTATGTCCGACCACCAAACATTTTAGCAAAGCAGCCAAATTAGCTGCTGTGCCCTGAGCCTGATAGCTTGGAGAAAATATTAAAACAAATCCCAACCAAAGAGAGGCTCTCAGCAATGGGATAACAGTTTGCTTTCATACTGAGGTAAAAATAACATGTAATCATTTAATACAATTTCTTCAAATAAACTCCATTTAGAGATAACGACTTCCAGATGGAAGAGGGATTATAAACATCCAATGCCACATGATATGTTCCAACCAGTGATGGCGGTGGCCAGCCCCGGGCTCAGTGGTTGTGCAAAGGGGCGCATGTTAGATTAGGCTTGTAAATGTTATTAATAATGTTATTCTCATTGAAATGATAATGGAGGCATTTCTCACTTCTTAAAGCTAAGTTGCCTTTCTGGGTCTTGAAACAGCAAGTCAAAAGAACTAGCCGTGTGCCTAAACCCTGGGGAGCTGAAAACACGGGGGCCACGGCTTCCCAATATCTGTGCTCCCCAAGCACCTCTGGACACCGACAGGTTGCCAAAGAGTGGGGGTCTCAGCATCTCTGCAGCTCACCAGCAAACTGATGGGAGCCGGGTGCTGGGAGTCCCAGGTAACATTAACTCTTCAGCTCACGGCTCCGCGTGTCTCGGGCTTCTTGGGTGTGCGACTCTTTCGGGACCCTGCATGTGTGTGACTGCCAGGGACCTCAAGGCAGACCCGACCCCAAGGGGGTGCGGGGCCTGAGGCAAATCAGCCTTTAACACTGCACGGGCCGTGGGGCTCCTGCAAAGGCAGGGCACGGCAGTGCTGTAGCGATGACATTTGGTGCCCAGGCCAAGCAGGTCCCACGCGCCCTGGATGAGTCGCTTTTCAGCAGATATGAAGTTGGTGGCGCGTGGTTGGGGGGTGGTGAACGGCCGGACACTTCTGCAGTGCGGGGCTGAGCCCCCTGCGGGAGGGGCCGTGGCCGCTTTGCCCCCCAAGGCCTGGGGCCTGGGGTGGTCGCCCTGATTCACCCTACCCAAGGGACGGCTCTGCCTTGAGGATTTCCAAATGTTGGTTTTATTCCAACTCAAAATGATAGAAAAACAAAGGTCAAAATATTCACATCTCCCATAAAATGAAATCACTTTTCTCTGTAGGTCTCTAATCTATTCTTTTTTT
>NW_017728906.1:198822705-198863169 GCF_001723895.1 Crocodylus porosus | reverse complement strand
GCTCAGATGGGTGGAAGGAAAGGGAAAGAGGAATCAAACATGTCCATCTTATGGACCAAGTGACAAATGATGGATTGAAAGAGCAGGGTTGATGGGGGGGCTTGCAAGGGAAAGGTCAGGAGTTCGGACTGAGCTTAGTAAATTTAAATTGAACGCGAAATGAGGGACAGGAAGGGCTGGTCCTGTGGTTAGGGCCTGGAGCGTCTGGTGGTTTGGAAGTTCATTGAATTCCTACAGGCTTTTGGATCAGGCCCAACGGCAAAAGAGCCTTAAGCAAGAAGAAGGAGAAGAACAAAAGGATGGTTGTCCGGATCAGGGGCAGCTCCACAGAGGTCTGCGCCTGATTCAATTAGCTCCTCACTTTACGGTAAAATGTGTTAAGTGCTTGATTCTCCCCTCACACTGGGCTTGATTCAACACCTCTGGAAGTTGATGAAAGAACTCCTGTTACCTTTAGTGCCTCCTGAAATAGTCTGTGTGATCAGCTCTACCCTGCTGTGACTCCACTGAGCACCATTCAATTGCTTCTTGCTATGCAGCATTGTACCGCTTCAGGGCTTCCCAGGCACCACCTTGTCTCCATTTTGTGGCCACACATGGTCCAATAGCAACCGAACTGGTGAGGCTTGAAGTGGGAATTTAAGGAGGTTGTTTCAGGGGTGCATTCCCTACCCTTTTCTTTTCAGCCAGTGCATTCGGTGAGCTAGATCCAACAGACCCACCAGCTGCTAGACGTTTTCTCTTGATGCTGTTACATAGGTGCAAACAGTCCCAACGTCCTGCCGCGTGCATTGCTCTCCAATGGCCTTGGCAGGAGTCCTGTTTCCCTTCTGGATAAAAGGCGATCCCCTCTGCCGTGCTGTGGGATGGGGACCTGGAGCCATGCATCAGCTATTGACTGTACCCTTTATGATTGACTTCAGCACCAGCAATGGATGCGTGTCTACTGCCGGAGTAGACGCCAATGTGTTTCTAATCAATCTGTATTCCAGTAACGTTCAACAACTGACTCATTAAATCGCTAGTCCAACATGTTTTTGCTTTTAGAAACCTTTGTGAGAGAGCACTGTCTTCCCCACCACCGCTGCTCTCGATTCCAGGTAGTTACCCATTCAGCGCCTTGCCCTGCCCCTAAGACGAGGGCCTGGCAGAGCTACAGAAATCCTGCTTGATGGGTTTCCAGTGCCAACGGCTCCCCATAAACCTCCCCCTTCACCCTCTGTTGACACGACGGATGTTTTTTGGATGTCGTCCCAGATTCATCGGGTCGGTTCTCGGAAGGCTGGAAATTTGTATGCTGACTTATGGGTCAAACAAAAAAGGGGTGGGGGCAGGAAGGGGGGCATGCCAGCCTCAGAGCTGCACATGAGAAACGTGTGGACTGTTAATGTATATTATAGGTCTGTGTTTATGTGATTGCTGGGAGCAGCTTATATTACCTTGCCTCTTTATAGACTTTTACACTTTTTTGGTTGCAAGTCACTTTTTTGGGTTGTGCAAGTCAGTGGGGCTTGTTCTGTGCTGCGCCTCCGGCTGAAAGAGAGAGGGGACGAGGACAACGGAGCCATCTTTGTGCTGCCTAAATTTGGGGCCAGCTGAGGCTGACACAACCCTGCAGGGTTACCCCAGGGGCTGTACCACAGCCCAAGATCTCTGTACTGACGGAGCTGCCCTTGAAATGCCCTCCCCGCTTACAGCCTCTGTCTTGCCCCCGTATCTTAGACCTTGCAAGTGGAGCTTACACTAGGGCTGGGCTGGGCTTTCCCCGGGAGAAAGCGGTCGGCCCCCTAAGATACCTTCTTAGCCTCTCTGTAGCATTTGAACCTTTCCTGGTGCTGTGTCCCCTGGAGACATTGCTTATTGGGTGGGTAACTTCCCCAAGGCACAGGCAGATCTACCTTGGGCTTCTGGGGGCTGACAACAGAACTTAGGGCATTTACAGACATGCTCCAGGAGGTGTGTGTGTGTGGTGGGGGGACGGACCTTTAATTAGTGCAGCTCTGAAAGCCATGCTAATTAAAAGCGCCCGGAGCATCCCATGCATCAGCGTCCCCGTCTTGAGAAATAGCGGTGGGGCACTTTGAACTAAAGCTCATCGAACGAGCTTCAGTTTAAAGAGTCCTGCCACCAGTTTTCAGCGTGGGGATGCTGATGCACGTGATGCTGGAGTCTGCCGGAGCATGGTAATTACCACGCTCCAGCAATTACACCGTGTCAAAGCAGCCTCCCCGCACGTGTGGCCTTGCTGGATTGGGCCCCGATGCCTCGCTGGGAGAAGATGACTGATACCCTTTCAGTGTCCATCAGCATGTAATCCAAATGGCAACAAGACCAAACACGAGGTTGTCTGCTGTGAAGTGGGTCCCAAGTTGTCAGGAGGCATCAAAAAGTGTAGCTTCACTGAAATCATTGGCAGGAAAGACTGCCGATACCGGCAGACTGGTGATCTGGATTTAGAGATCCAGCTTGGATGAAGCTGTCTGTGGGTTTCCTTGGGCTCGCTCTGACTTGATCCTTCTGGTGTAGAATCCTTCAGATTTGGGAACGGTTTCACTACCGTTTCGGATGCGATGGTCTTGCGAGGCACAGCCAGACACACAGTAGTGCACTAACAAATTTTCTTGTCGGTTGAAGGCCGGGAGGGAGAACGCGAAAGGTTGTAATAGTGCACGTGACCATCTGGGGAATTGGGATTCAGAAAACCAAGGCTCTCTTTGTTTTCCTTTCATTGGCGAGGGTGGGTAGGGGTTCATCTTGGTCTTGATTCTCACTGTGCTACCGAAAGGGTCAGGAAGTCAGCAGCCAAACCCGGCAGGAGATCAGAGACCCAGCTGCTTCTGGAACATATATCAGCCCCGTGAGAGTCACGGTGGAGGGCCGTGTGACGGACCCTGTCGGGAAGGCATGCACGACAGAGGTGGATTGACCAGGCCGTGCGATGACCTGGTCAATGGCCTGGTTTATGGCTGTCCACTAATCTCTCTCACCGTTGGGGAGTGCTAGATCATGTTACGCACCCAGCAGTAGGAGGTAAGGGTGACCTGTAACTGGAGGCCAGCAATGGCTTCATAAACTGCCCTGCATGACAACCTACTGCAGCCTTTCCCTTGCCTTCTCAAAGGAGGGGCATTCAAGCAATCATTTCTGTATCCTCCTCTCTGCTCATGAGCTGACCCTGCTAAGTGAAATTTCCCAGTGCAAAAAGGTTTGAAGCAGAAAATGCCAGTTTTGTCCAATTTGTTTGTGGAGATGGGGCCATGTCATTGCCATTTAATTGGGGAATGGCGCTCTGCTTCAGTATGCAATGTCTAGGACATGGTTGGGACACTCATCTGGGATATGGAAGACCCAAATTCAAGTTCCTCCTCTGCCTCTTTCAGGCTACAGATCTCAACATCACCATCTTACAATGCAGTGAATGTCCTTGGTGCTGCTCTGGGATGGATTTTCTCAATGACTCCTGTTGGAGCCGTTTCACTACGTGTGCATGGGTAGAGCTAGGATTTTGAAAAGGGTGGGGGAGGGGGCAGGCTTAAATTAAGTGTTCAATTACTCAATTTAATTTAGTCAATTACTTGAGTCAAGTCAATTACTCAAGTCAAAGACTCTAGTCAATTATGTATTCAACTGAATACTTAAATTAAGTATTCACTTTAAGACGAAAGCAAAAAAAAAACCCCCAACAACCTTTATTGGAATGCGCATTAATTTTCGATATCATATATAAAAACATAACAAACTAGGCAAAAACAAGCAAAATATGTTTTGTCGTATTGTTAAATGTACCTCTTTCTTTCAGATCCATACAACAGAATTAAGCCTTTTTGACCATCTTGACAGTGCATCCTGAAAATTATTTCCACACCTGAGCTAATGCTCACCTCAGTTAACATTTCCACCCTTGAGTTACTGTTTCCAGTGAGAGGTAAAAACAGTCTAGAGGGCAGTGAAATGGGAGTTATGTTAGTAGGAGCAGGTAAAAGGCAGCAGAATTGCAGGAGAAAGGCTAGTAGAGCCAGTAAAGACCATTAAAAAGGAGCAAGGGTTGTTAACACCTATGTATAGAAGGGTTTCGAAGAAATCAGGTTGATTGCAATGACCTATGAAGTCAATAGACTCCATCACTAGTTTCTCACTAGAAATGCTGTCACCACTGTCAGGCAGTTGATTTTAAACATTGAGCAGAGCAGGAATTAAAGGGAGGTGCAACTATACCACTGCATGCCCCCATCCCCTCCTCCCCCCAGATCTGCCCCTGTTAGTATATATAAATAGCCATTGGAGCAGGGGATCTCCAGCCCAACCAGTGAGCTTCAGATTCAGCCTCTTTTGCTCACCAAGCACTGGCTTATTCAGCCCAAGTAGAGAAGAGATTCTGTGGCCCGGTGGTTACGGCTCTCCCCTGCATCCCGCAAGAGTGTCCTGCCCACTGGGCAATAGTGGTGTGAGGCTTTCTCTCCCCCTCTCCTGCTCCGCCTCTTGCAGCAGCACCAGAGCAAGCTCACTTGGCCTTTGCACCCTGTACAAGATGCCCATCACCAAGAAAATTAGTGACCTCAAGTAGCGGCTGCTGTATGAGGCCCTGACCATCGGCTTCTTTGCATTGGCAGCCTAACCTTTCTGTAAGGAAGCAGTGGAGGAGACGTTCTTCTACACCATCCTGGACTGCCCCGGCTTCGTCTGCTTTTTGCTGCCCTCCGGGCCCTCTTTGGCATGGTGGACTTGGACTTCTCCAAGACTGTGTATGTCTTCTCTCTCTCATACCGAGCAGCTGAGAAGGGTGTGATTTGCCCAGCCAGATTCCTGCTGGGCCAGGCCAATGTAGTGACCCTGAAGAGAGGCAGAAAATAGGGGCCAATCTTCCATTCCCATGGAAGAGGGCTGCTGTTGCCTGAGGTTAGGACGAGGGGTGCGGACAAGAAAGGAGGGAGCCTTATCCAGCGGTAAGTGCAGGAGCATCCTTGTCAGGACCCTGGGTTTTAGCCCTAGCTTGGACATGGGCTTGTTACGTGACCCCAAGTTATTCTCCTCTTCATCTTCCCTGAATGGAGACAATAGTAGTCATGGTGTGTGGGGAGAGGGGGGAGGATGTTAATTTTCCTTTTCAGTCATTGCTCCACCGCTACCTGGCACTCGGGCTCATTAAAAATCTCATTAAAAAGATCTTTTTTTTTTTTGCAAGCGTTAGGGGCATATTCCCCCAGGTGTCCTAGCAAAAAATTCGCCTCGCATTCTGCTGTTGCGATGCGAGGGGACGTGTCAGCCATAGAAAATGCGTGTTAAGCAAGAAAGAGGAGATTGCTGGGAAAGCTCTTCTCTGCTGCAAAATTAGTTTTGCTGAGTTTACAAGGTGTCGAAGGCTATTAATACTGCATGCTTTGGTACCGCGAGATGGTAAACAACGTTTTAATGTGCCTTTCTACAGAGCAATTTATCAGCCTCCATCTTTCCCCATCTGGCTTCCTTCCATCTTTTTTTTTTTTTCTTTCTTTCATTCTTTTGCTTTGTCTCCTGGACTACTTCCCATTCTCTAGATTGTCTTATTAATTTTCCTCTTTTGCAAAGAAAACCAGGCTCGCAGCCTGGAGACTTTACAACATTCTCTCATAGTCATCCTGGATTTAAAATGCCTAGCCGGGGGTCTGTAATGGACTGACACTGAAAGGCTAGACTTATTATTAAACTAATATTCCTGGAATTTTTATGAACTACAGAACCCTACTACAGCCATTTCTAACCGCATGGCAAGCCTGACGGAGAGTTAGCGGACGTTGGTGAAAAGCTTATGTAGTTGGACGCGCCGGCTTTGTCAGCACCTGCGAAGGCTGCTGCCTGGATGAATGACTAAAAGGACAAGAAGAGAGAAGTGGGTGGAAAGCGGAGGGATGTGATCAACACCTCAAGACAGCTGGTCGTCTTGCTCTTATTTTCTTTCCTTATTTTCTCATCTGCATCTGTGGTTTTAGCCCCCAAGCGTTGTAACAATGGGAAGGATTATGAATATTCATTAAACGGGGGTCCATGGTTGTGTTTCAGGTTCTGTTACAGATGTAAAAGGATAGAAGATGAGGTTTTCTTCAAAAGCGACTGGTGATTTTCGGGTAGCCATTGTGGCGGGGGGGGCTGAAAAGGGCTCTGTCTTACTTGGCCATCAAATCTGGTTCTTGCATGTTCTCCTGGCCCTGTGAGTCTCATTTTTCACTGCCCAGTTGGTCCAGCTTCAGCAGGAGCTTGGAGGATATTCTCAGCCCTGTCTAGCCATGGCCTGATAGTTGGGGAATCTTCTTGAGAAGTTAAGAGTTGTGGGTTCAAAACTCCTCGAGGCCGATGGGGGCCTAGAATTGGGTCTTCCAATTCATTGATAAGAGCCCTAACACCCTAGCCCAGCGGTTCCCAGTCTGTAGTATGCGTACCACCAGTGGTACACAGGCAACCTAGATGAACACCTTGCTGGGGTCGTTTGACCCCAGTACTGTTTCCTGCCATGGCAGGGGGTCGGACTAGATGATCTGCTCGAGTCCCTTCTGACCCTAGAAACTATGAAACCTGTCAGTGGTACTTGTTAAGAGATCTATTATAATTAATTTATATGACAAAAAATTGCTGGTCTTAGTTAAGATTGTATAGTTTTAAATTGGTGGTGTGCAATCTGTCAGAGTTTGAGAACCACTCCCCTAGCTTATTGGGCAAAAGGGGGTGAGTCCCAATAGCTGGCATGGTTTCACCTCATCTAAGGAATCAGGGACTTAGGCTGAGTTGACACCCTTCCCCAGATGGACAAATGGGTAGCCGTTTTGGATATATGCGCTGGGCCCAATCCAGTCACCTAAGGGTCTTTTTGGGCAAAGATGGAGGCACATCATAAATTTAGGCCTCTTAACAATTTTGTGGCTGCTGAGCAGGGTGGCATGGACTCAGGGTTGGTGACCTAAAGGCCATCTAAGTACTACTTGGACATCCTAGGGACAGAATGGGATCAGAGCAAGTGTGTTTTTCTTCCTGTCCTAAACTTCTGGGTGGCTGTGCTCTGTGCTGTTAAACAGATGCCGTATTTCACGGCAGGAATAAAGAGGTGGGCATCGGTTTGTACTTCACTGCATAAAGTTCACGAATATCCTTCTGGACGAAAGATGCCGTGTTTTGTTATTGCTCTATTACCAAAGTAAAGAGTCCGTTGCAGTGGAATGCCAGATAGCTGGGTGTCTTTAATATGATTTATATTACTGCGCTGGTTCTCATCTTGTGAGATGTTTCTTTCCATAGCCGTGGGACTGTGAGTCCTCCGCCCACTCATTTTCTGTCTGCTTGTCAATCTGTCTGTCTTTAACAGTTTCCTAATTAGAAACACTGGTTTCAATGCAGACGATGTCTAGAGAGTCTTTTGACGGCACGGGGCCACCATCTTCCCGCATCCATACCTCCGAAGCAGTGCTGATTTCAGTGAAATCACAAAGGGGAAAATAAGGTAGACTGTAGCTTGCTTGTGTGTCCTCCAAAGCCATAGAGAGTTTTCTATCGGATCCCAGGAGTAATCTATAGAAAACAGACGCAGCCAGGGCCAAAGATGAAATGCTGGATTTGATATAACGGAAAAAAATGAAAATCCCTCCAGATAATCAGCAACAGCTGAGAGTTGCGGGGTGCCCACAAACTGTAGCTCAGCCGCAGCTCTGATTCATGCCACGTCCCACGTTGTTGCCTGCCTCTCACATCTAAACAATACGGCATGTTCTGTCTTAGTGCACACATATTTCTTCCTTGTGCGTGAGGGTCCGGCTGCTTACCGAGACAGACAGCTGAAGGAGACGCAGGGTTTTCTTTACTGTAACTGAAGAGAGAGGAGGAAAATGAATGGGGGGGATGGTGGTGGTTTCTGGTGAGCCTTTTGATAGGAGAAACGGATCTTCTTCTCTGAGTCAGTAAGATGTCAGGGTAATTGGAGGCAACATGGCCGTGCTGCAAAGCATCACAGGGTTTAAGAACTAAGCTTTCGGGAGAGAAACTACCTATAGTAGACGGGGTACTTGCAAGGAGGTTGGACAACCGACGGCTGCTATGGAGGTCTGACATGTTGAGTCTTTTGCTACCGAGGTGGGCATTGAACCTCAAAGCTTCATGCATTTAGAAGGATACAAATCCTAGACGTTCTCTGGGTCATTTTTTAATTCGTGATGGGGCCCTGGCAGAAAGGCAGAAAGGCAGCAATGAAGTTGTCAGCTGGAGGATGCAGTCCACACCCAAGCTACGTGTTTGGCTACCCAAGCTATGAGTTTATGTGACTAAAGCAGTAGTACCACTTAGAAGAATTTTCGGACAACACCTTTATATCTCTGCCCATGTAACTGTAGTAGTTGTAAATGCGAATGATTGAAATCCTTTTGATCTCAGCAGTATTCTGGCCCAGAGCAGGGGGTTGGACTCAATGATCTTTTGAGGTCTCTTCCAGCCCTTCATTTGGATGATTCAATTAATGGTCAGTTAATTGGTGCACAGGTAGCATGTCTGAGACATCAGCGACATGGTGGTATCTCCTGTGATGGGCGGACCTAGGATTTTGCAAAGGGGGTACAGGTGTTGTGCTGCAATGTCATGTATAACACAACACATGTTCCCCTGGGACAGGGGGCTGGACTTGATGAACGTCAAGGCCCCTTTCAGCCCTAACATCTATGATATCTATGAAATCTATGAAAAGAAACCAGAAGTTTTACAGATACGCTAGAGGCCCACAGCTGTATTATTCAGTTTAAGATGGAACCAAAAACAAATATATTTGAATGTGCATTAATTTGCTATATCACACTTTAGGTATTAAAAAACATAACACACTGGGCAAAAATAATCCAAAGATGTTATTTCTTTAGCTCTGTTGTCATTAGAATTAAATGGACACCTCTCCTACTCATAAAACCAAGCCCAGCCTTCTTGAGCATCTTGCCAGTGCATCCAATGCTTCACTGAAATTTAGTTCCCCACTGGGGTTAACGTTTCCAGCCAGAATTAAATACAATCTGCAGGGCTGTGAAATAGGAGCTACATTACTAGGAGCAGCTAACAGACAGCAGAACTGCAGAAGAAAGAATAGCTTGATTAGTGGACCATTAAAACCATTTAAAAAGGAGAGAGGGTCATTAGCATCCCTGGAGTGAAGAGTTTAGCAGAAATCCAATCGATTCAAATGAACTGTGAAGTCAAGTGACTTGCTTACTGCTACTTGAGTAGAAATGCTGCTGCCATCGCCAACCAGTTTCTTTTAAATTTTGGCTGGATCAGGAACCTAAGAGGGTGCAACTGCACCTCCCCCCTGAATCTGCCCTGGCCATGTTTCTTAAGGGGCCCTGTTTGCTTCAGTTATGTCTGTCTAGCCTTCATTTGCATGTATGTATGTATAGCTATAATATGCGCTCCCACACACAACTCTTATAGTGCAGGGCGGTTCATCTCATATGACACGACTAAATTGGAGACTACTAAGATAAAGGGCATTTGCTCTTGTGAAGGCCCATTTAACCATTCTGGATGGTCTGTGTGTTGTGAAAAACAAAGATAAGCAGGGGAGCATAAATCAAACCGTACACAAGTTGATGCTTCCTAGCCTAAGAAAAGCTCAGGTTGCTTTAAGGAACTGCATAAGAAATAGACATGGTCAGAAGATGATTAGCTAATTGGTATGGCACAGAGGGTTCTGTCTGGATCGAAAGAGAAGTTTAAGAAAGACGCGACGTGTGCATAAACACAGTACAAAACGTACCCATTATTACACCTGTGTGTATGTAAACATACATGCGTGCATGCACACACACACACACACACACACACACACAAAGGTACACGAACGCCCATGTGTTTTGAGTCCTGCTCAGTTTAGCATAACTCCTTTTTTTTAAAAAAGACCTTTAAGCACTAGCATGTTTCGCCTCATTAGCATAACTAATAAGAACCACGCCTCCCATTTCAGGGCAGATTTTGGTTCATCTCATCCCTAATCACTTATTATCCAGCCGAGTGCGAGCAGTTTGCAAATAGGCTGATAATTAGGGGCCTACTCAACTCAAGGAGGCGGCTGGCCAACTTTGCAGAGAGATTGTGGGACTGGCCATCTCTTTCATGGGCTGATCATGGTGGGGCTCCCACAGGCCTCTGACTGATGGGCTCCAGTGGCCCCACCCTTCACCACTGATTGGTTGCAAGGGTTGTCCATCATGCAGCCCCACCCTTCACCACCAACTGGTGGAGAGCAGTGGGGATGCATGGCTAGCAACCCTCACCCCATCAGCAATGAGGGGTGGGGGCAGCAGCTGTCTTGGGCTCCCTTTCATGCTGGCAACCTCCTTCCCCTCCTCCCCCTGGTGGGCTGCGCAGCTGGGCTGCAGCAGCATGAGGACTTCTGGCTCCCTTTGGGTAGCCAGGATTTTATTTTCAGTACGTTTGTGGGGTTTCATTTGTGTGTGTGTGTGGATTTCCCAGGCAATGCCAGATTTTTCAAAATTTCAATTTCGATTGATCTGTCCTTATAGGACACTGCCTCCTGGGCTAGCAGAGGACTGCCCTCAGCCATGTAGGTAGTCGCTCCCAGTCCTATGTTCTTGATAGACTTCTTATTGCTAATACTGCAAATAGAGATTGCAGCTAAAACATGCCCACTGTTCCTTTGCAGAAGCACAGCTTGTGACAGCAGCACCCTGTTGGAAAATACAAGGTTGTTGTGTTTAATTGGGCATGTCTACACCACCGCAGCAGGAACTCAGGGGTTCTGGTGAGAAAATGGCCCGTGCCTGCCTGCTCCCTTCCCATACACCTCACCCCAGAAATCAGGGAGTTGGGGTGACCTGGGTGAACCCTAAGCTGCTGCTTTTGAGTGTGACAGAAACCCAAGGCTTAACATGGTGCCAGAGGCACCTCTTCACTGCCTCATTGCCACAGCTGATGTATGTGGAGTAGGAGCAGGTGGGTGCAGCTTCTTCCTTCAGTGACACAACTGAGCACTCAGCTGCTGTGGTGTAGACACAACTTTACCCATGCAGGCCACAGTCCCACCTTCAAATCACCATGGATAGACCCTTGGGACTATGCAGTATCCCTTTGCCCCAGGTTTAGGGCTCTATCCACATCGATCCACATGCAGATTATGCCTCGTATAAGCCAATGTGCTATAGATATAAACCACCATATTGCTACAAGCTTCTGAGCAAAGACCGTCACGTACTGAAGTAGCGCCTAAGCTGCATTTTTTGGTCTAAACAGGCCGCTGGGCCCATATTTGCTTTAAAAAAAGCCCCCACCCAGCCTGGTTTTTTGCAATCTTTTCAGCTTTGTGGGGGTTTCTTTGGTCTTGGAGGTTAAATGAACATACTGCAGAGAGATGAAAAGCAAACGCTCTCCAGCAGTGTCACGTGGTCCGGCCAGTTGGTAATTCCAGCCGGGAAAGCTTACAGAGCCCCAGATCTCATCCCTTTGATCACTAGAGAAAATGTGGTGGAACAGAGGCCTCAGCTGATGACCTGCTGCCTGGGCCCAGCAGGGTAGGTGGACAATGATGGATTAGGCTGAGGTAAGATGTGCTGCTGAACAACACATGGTTTTTGTAGCGTTTCTCCACCCCCAGTCTCTGTATCACTTGAAATAAGCCATGATGACTGGGTTTTTCTTTGTGTTGCAGTATCATAAAAATCTGGGCCAGGATCTCTTTTTAGTTGGCCGACATGGCAGGTGAGTTGTGCCTTAGGCATTGAGTCCTGGCTGCTGCGTTCCTCCAGCCAAGTGGGAATGGGCTTCTTCCTGCAGCTGTGCACAACTAAAGGTGTTGTTATATGACAGGAAAAGTCCTTTCCTATTTCATAGATTTCATAGACATTAGGGCTGGAAGGGACCTCGGGAGATCATCAAGTCCAGCCCCCTGCCCAAAGGGCAGGAAGTCAGCTGGGGTCATAGGATCCCAGCAAGGTAAGCATCCAATTGACTCTTGAAGGTGTTCAATGTAGGTGCTTGAACCACCTCCGCTGGCAGACTGTTCCAGACCTTGGGGGCTCGGACAGTAAAGAAATTCTTCCTTATGTCCAGCCTGAAACGGTCTTGCAGGAGTTTGTGACCGTTCGACCTCGTCATCCCTTGGGGCGCTCTGGTGAACAGACGTTCCCCCAGATCCTGGTGGTCACCCTGATAAACTTATAGGTGGCCATCAGATCACCCCTGAGCCTGCATTTTTCCAGGCTAAAGAGTCCCGTGGCTCTCAGCCTGTCATCGTAAGGTCTGTTTTCCTGACCTCTGATCATGCGCGTGGCTCTCCTCTGGACTCTCTCAAGCTCCTCCACATCCTTGTTGAATTGTGGAGCCCAAAACTGGACGCAGTACTCCAGCTGCGGCCTCACCAAGGCTGAGTACAAGGGGAAACTCTCCTGTTTCTAGCACAGAGGTTCCCAATGCCCAGGCCGTGGCCTGGTATGGGGCCATGGAGGGCTGGCTGCCGGTCTGCAGGAGGGTTGGCTGCTGGACCAGAAGTCTGGAAGTGACTGGCATGCTGCGGACCAGCAGCCTATCCTTTATGCTGAATATAAAAAAGGGTCATCTGCCAGTCCGCGGTATGCCGGTCACTTCTGGTCTGCAGTATCCTGGTCCGTGGTCACTTATGGTCCATGGTTTGCTGGTCCGTGATCTAAAAAGTTGGGAACCACTGTTCTAGCCAGATAACACCAGTGACTTCAGGGGGTACCTCCTGAGTCACTCTGGTGTGAGCATGAGGAGATTCGTGGAGCTCTGTGGTCTGCACATGTTCTGTCTGACATAGGACATGTGCCAAAGAGGTGGTATTTGTACTGCAGTTGAGATGAGGCATCCCAAGTTTGGGGCTTCTGTGTCCCCAGTGCTACACAGATGCATGTTTAGAGATGACACCTGCTTTGATGAGCATATGGTCTAAACCAGGTTTGTCCTACTCAGCCCATGGGCTGTACATGGCACACAAATGGTTAACTTGCTTGTGGGCTCCTGCTCCTCCTGATGCTCCTTCTGCTACTGCTGGCATCTCTGAGCCCCATCTCCCTCCTTTGGTTTCTGCTTCCTGCCGTCTACAGAGAGTCTTTGCAGTACATGAGCTTGGAGGTGGGGGGAAGGAGTCTGCTTGCTGATGGTGAGGAGATGTTGGCCAAGGTCAACTATTCAGGTGCAGAGCTGGGACCTAGAACTCCAGTCCCCATCCAGAGCCGGCCTATTGGACATGTTGCTTCTCAGACCAGCTTACCATTTGTTGCCTTCATTTCAAAGGCTGCCTCGTCATGCCCGTGCCGCTACCTTACATGCCATTTCAAAATCCGCCCTGCTACTCTGTGTGGACTATTCCCCAAGCTGGGCTAGCCATGTTCATGTGGCACTTCACTTAGCTTCACCTCTTAACATAGTGTCAGAAATTAGCTTGTACCATTGGAGTGTTTCACCACATCAAAGGACTGGAGTTGGTGAGGACACAAATAGCACACAACCCAGGAAGCAGAGACTCTAACAACTATTAATAGCAGTTTTTGCAGAGCTGGTCTCTGGATTATGTACAAGAGTCAGTCTGAAAGTAACCTGCCCTCCCCCTCTCTCCCCACTAAGCAAACGCTATTGAAAAAATATTAACCTTGCATGGAAAATTTGTACATCCTCTTTGAACACACAGGTATTTTTCAATTGGTGAACAAAAGCACATACCCTAACATTGAAAAGTTCTTGTCTTTGTTGCACAACAACTGTGACAACCTCCATCACATTGGGCATTGATACATGTGCTCTGGGAGGTGGGGGTGGGGGGTGCTTTAGTTAGAGCCGCTTTGACAGCACCAGAAGCATCATGTGTATCAGCCTCCCCACAATGAGAAATGGTTGTGGGGGCACTTTAACTAAAGCTTGTCTAATGATCTTTAGTTAAAGTGCCCCTGCTGCCATTTTTCAGCATGGGGATGATGATACATGAGACGCTGAAGTCTTCTGAAGAGTGGTAATTACCATACTCCAACAGACTTGATTCATCGAGTCTCCTCCAATCCACTGTAATCATAGTGTGTTGGAGCAACCTCAATGCATGTGTATACGTACTCCTTGTTGTCATCCCAGAAATGTCTCCCTTGTAGTTCAGCCTTCATCTTGTGGGAGGTTGGAGCAGCACACTCTGTCCAAATGATGAAATTTCCCTTGGTGTACAAGGTGGTGCGCGAGTGAATGTTGTTATACAGGAGCAGTACCTTAAACATGTCTCTATTGGGTTATTTGCATGCAATGATTGAGCTTCTTCAGGGTCTTGACATAGACCTCTAAGTTTACTGTGGCTTCTTTAGGCAACAAGTCAACAAGAAAAACACCCTCCGTGTCCATGGCATGCTAGGGAGATGGTTGTCGGCAATCCCTCAGTTTGAGGATGATCTTTACCGTGGCTCATTGGGGGGTCCTGAGGTGAATTAAGAGTTTAATCTTTGAGCCATAGAAGCCACAGATCTTTCTGCAGGGGAGCGTAAGCCATAGGCCAGGATTTCTCTCCTTTCTCTTCCTTCACTCTCTTTTCTCTGCTTCAAGGGCAAGACACTACCTCGAAACAGGCTGCTGCTTAATTAAGTTTGTGGCACCACTGGAGTCAGCCGGCAACCAGCCCCTCTCTCCTCTTGATGCCGGCATCTGTTTTCTTGAGGTCTGCCTTCAGCATGTCCCTGTTGCATTTTCTCTGGCTGCTGCGATATATCAGGCCATAACTAAGCTGGGAGTTGAGCACTAGTTTTAGGAGCTGAGAGTCAGATGTCTGCATACAATGTCCAGCCCAGTGGTGGTGGTGCTTGAGTATTGCCAACTTAATGCTGGTAACATTGGCTTCAGCAAGGTTACTGTTGTTTGTGTGGTGATCTTCCCATTTGATATGAAGAATTTTCCAGAGGCATCGCTGATGATACTTCCCCAGGCTCTTGAGATGATGACAGTAGTTATCCATATTTCACATCTTTAGAGGAAGGTAGGACCATGACTGCATTGTAGACTTAGATCTTGTTGTCTTTCCAGAGATCATGATGAATAAAGACATGCCAAAGCAATTTCCCAAAGGAGGCACTTGTGCACCAGATCCTGCACTGTATCTCCTCAGTGTCCATTTTTTGAAAGAAGTGGCTACCAAGGTAGGGGAAGTCCTTGACTACCTCTAGGGTCTTTCCCTTGATGGTAATTTGGGGAGGGGTGGGGCACATTCATGCCTGGAGCAGACTGGTAGAGCACTTTAGTCTTCTTGATGTTGAGAGAGAGGTCCAAAGTTTGGTAAGGTTCTCCAAAGACATCCAACATGGCTGGGAGGTTTTCCTCAATGTGCATAAAGATACAACTGCCATCAGCATAATGAAGATTAAGGATAGTTATTTTGAGTACTTTGGTCTTTGACAAAAATGTCCCAGATTGTAAAGCCTTCCATCTGTTCCATATTCTATGTCAATTCCAGAAGGAGGGCAGTCCTTAATCAGAACCAGGATGACTGCTGAAAAAAAATAAAGAACAAAATTGGGGTGATGACATGTCCTTGCTTGACCCTAGTTTGGATGACAAATGGATCTGTCTCTAATCCATTGCATAGAACTGTCACAGTCATCCGGTCATGGAGAAGCCTCAGGACCTTAATATACTTTTCAAGACATCAAAATCTGGCCAGTATTTTCCACAAGGCTTCACAACTGATGCAATCAAAGGCCTTAGTGAGGTCAATGAAGGCCATATACAGGCCAGGCAACAAAAGAACATGTCAACTGCCCCACGGGGTGGTCTGAAACTGCACTGAGATTCTGTCAGGACTTCCTCGGAAAAAGATAGAAGATGGTTCAGGAGGATGCAGACAAGGATTATCCCTGCTGTGGAAAGGAGGACTATAACTTGATAGTTCCCTCACACACACTTATCTCCTTCCTTGAAGATTGTCATGATGTTTTGCTTTCCTCGGGTCTCTTGTTCCAAATTCATAGAATAAATTCATGGAGTCTCAGTACCAGTTCCTTGCCACTGGCTTTGTAGACTTCAGCATATATGCCATCCAGTCCAGTAGACTTATTGTGTTTGGTTTCCTTGATGACACGCCCGTCTTCTTCTAGGATAAGACGGTTAGCGAGGGATCCCCTATCAGGGTGTTGGGGGACGGACTGAACGGTGGTATCTGTCACAGTTGACTCACCATGCAGGAGTGCCTCAAAGTAGTCTTTCCATCTAGCTTGTATAAATTCATTGATTTGCTGGAAGCTCAATGCTCCTCAATCACAGGAAAGTAAGATCTTGGGGAGGTGGGCCATAGATGACCTTCATTGCCCAGACAAAGCTATGCACATCATGTTTGTCAGCATAGAGATGGATTTCCTTGGCTTTATTCTGCCACCACTGATTTTTGATTTGCTGGATCCTCCTTTGAGCTTTGACTTTGAGGAGCTGATCCGTCTCTCTCTTCTGTTGGGATGAGGTGACATCTTGGCAGGCAAGATGAAACCCTTCTCTTCTGGTTGAGGAGGGCTTGGTCACTCACATCAAACCAGTCTTGGCGGCAATGGGTGGTATAACTAAAGGATTCAGCACAGACCATAAGGATAACAGTTGTAACCCCCTTCCAGAGCTCCTTAATGTTACCTTAATTTGTGGACAGGGGGTAGAGAGCTTTTCACGGAGACACCATTGGAGATCCTTACAGACCTGTGGGATGGGTCTTGAAGAGATTTGGTATGGAGAGTGCTTTACATTGCTTTTGGCTGTTTTTGGTGTTTCAGAGCAAGCTGGATGTTCATAGTGGATCTGATAAGGTGGTGGTATGCAGTCATCAGTTGTGGCATAATGGATCTGACTGCCGGTGGTATGTCCAGCAGTCATCAGTTGGGGTGCTTACCTTTTTAAGAGGTCAGGCAGCCTGCAGACCCATGGGTAGGTAGGATCCAGAGCTAATTTTGGAGTCAGCTGACCTAGCGAGCTGTAAGGAAGGCTAGGCCTTATAAAGGGAGTCATCTGACTCAGGAGGAGGGCCAAACTTAGACCAGGTATAAGCCCAGGCCCCGAGATAAGCCCGACAGTAAGATCAGGAGTCTGCTGAGAGAACATCACCCTGGCAGGAGGACTGCAGGTCTGGGGCACCGGCGTGTGGAGGACAGCTGAAGCAGTCTGGAGGTTTGGGTAGAAACTAAGGAGCTGGAAGAGGTTCCTAGGGATCCAGGCTGGGGTCCACGTGAGCCCGGAGAGAGGTGCTTTGGGTGTGGGACCTATTGTGGGGCCCAGGTGAGTCCAGAGACAGGGGCTGGAAGTGTAAGGGACCTGTTGAGGAGCCTACAAGGGACTGAATGGGACTTGCGGAGCTAAAAGTGCCAACTGCTGGAGCTACAGCTGGGAAACCGAAGCTCTGCAGCTTGGGTGCTATAACTGCTCATGTCATCTGTGGACTGAGGCGCAAATGTTTTGACCCCAGATGTTGGACCTTGGTTCCTTTATATTGTATTGTGTAGTTTGTTATGCTGTTCTCTGTCTCCTGTGGACATGTCAAAACAGGGGTGAGGATACATATAGTTAATAGGGTATGGTGGGTTAACAAGTAGACCTACTCAAAGTCATGTATAGTGTTAAAGGTAGATACCTGAAAGCTTGCTAAGAAGAATTTTTCCAACCATTTGAGTCAGTCTAATAAAAGGTATCAGATTTACGTGTGTCTGCCTATGGGGAAGTGATGAATGAAGAAGCAGGGGCTGATTTTTTAGTTCAAAATGGACAGGTAATAGAAAAGGACATGCAGAGGGTGGGATCTTTGTTTGTGGGAGATAAATAGAAAAGGGGTCAGGGTTGGTTACTTTGCTAATAAAAAAACAAGTATCTTCTGCTGACTGTTTTGTCTCAGTTCTTCCAGGTGAGTTATTCCTGCACCTGCAAACTTAGCCACAGTTAGCCCGCCTGGGGCTTACATCCCAAGTGGTCAGCAGGAAATGGCCAACTCATCTGAACTCAAGAAGCAGCAACCACTAACAGTTAAATGCAGTTAAATAAGAGCTGAGTCTTGGGAGACACTCATTTCTCCTATCAATTTTAGCTGAGCTGTAGCCATGGTATGTCATTGCAGTTCATCCCCTAAAACAGGGAGGCAGGAAGAAAGTTTGGAGGTGGAAAGATAGATGTTGTAACAGCATAAAGGAAAGAAGACTAGTCAGATAGCTTACGCGCAGCCTGTCTCCTTGGAAAGGAGAGAAATCTGTGGTACTGTATCATGTTATTTCTGCTTAGCCCACTTGTATAACTCTGCAACCAGCAAGACGTCTGCTATTGTGGTCTGTGCTGCAGGTAGCTGAATGTCCCGGTTGTGGCTGAGAGTCCAGCATGGTAGATATTATGCAGGGACTATTAATGCAAAAGTATGGCATGTCTTTCTCCTTGCTGTTTTTTTGTGACTTAGTCTTGAGGCTCGGGTGACAATGCACTAGAAAGGTAGACATATTAAAGTTGTCCAGGGACTTGAGCAGGGTAGAATAAGATTGCACTTAAGCACTGAATCGGTGCAATAGGAAGAGCTGGGGATGAACCAAGTTTTCCGAAATGTCAGTCCAGCTCCTTAAGCACAATATCATCCGCCCTTTCTGAGGATCCTACACCCTCCTCTGCTCAGGCAGATAGCTGTACCTCTGTGGAGCCCCAGTCCCTTCTGTCTTGGAGGCATGGGATGGTGCATGTAACCAGTTGCTGGATTGCAGGTTGGAAAGCGCTGAACGCCATCTGCTGTGGGAAGAGCTGCCAGCCCAACCAGTCTGGAAGACAAATAAATTGCAGAACTGCCATTGCCAGAGTGTTTCCTTACCCCTTCCTGGCCCTGAAAGTGAAAAACCAGCATGAGGGGTGGGATGGAAATCTCTGGTGTGGCAATGCAAGGCAGTATCACAAGCTGCCTCAGCATTGTGGCTTTTTCTTGAACTTCCATACGAGACGCGGAGACAATATTCGGTGGTTGTTTGAGGAGGACCACGTTATGGAAGACCATTTCAATCCTAGAAATCATTTATAATCTCTCCACACAGTCCCTGCTCCTGACCCCTTCGCAGCAAGGAGCAAGAAGTGCAGTTGTTGGCTTTGGCCTGTCCCATATATTATCACCCTTTTCCAGGCCCTGATAGGAAAGCTCAGGGGTTTTTGTTTTTTTTTTTTCTTTTTCCAGCATGAAATGCAATGGGATTCCTGGAGGCTTTACCGGCACCATCTTTTATTATAGCAGGAGACACATGAAGGAGACTCTTGGCAAAGAATTGTATCTGCGTACAGAGGGAGGCAGGCAAAGGGGTAATGCAATAGTTGCAGCACGTCTTACCAAATCTGCATTATGGACACCTCAGCTTAAAGCATATGGTGGGCGGGGGGCGGGGCAGCAGGAGAAGGAGAAGTAATGTAAGACTCCTCTCTCTCCCCTTGCACCCTTTCCAGTGATCAGCATAACCCCCCGCTGCCCCAGGCATGGAAAGAGCCTCTGAGAAGGAAGACACCATGAGACCCCTCTTCTCAGCACATCCATTTAGGGGGCAGCTGCAACGTGGTGGCAGGTGTGAAGAAGCACAGATGGGGCTGTGGGCAGGAGGACGGGTGTGCTGGGGGAGAACCAGCTACCCCAGTTGGGCAGCTGTGGAGCAGCTGCTGGTGCCCACTGTCCTAACCTGAAAGTGCTCCTGAAATCTCGGATGTCTCACTCTATGCTCAGCCACTCAAGCCAAGAGTTTTCTCCCATCCTCGGCACGGCTCAGCCTCTGCAGAGGTGTAACTAAGCCCTCATTGCTCTTATGCCACCAAAGGGTTGACTTCAGCCTCTCCGTAAGCGGGCAGGGATACCTTTAGAAGAGCCCTGGCTTGCCTCCACCAGGGATGAATGTGGTTCACTGTATGTATCGACTGTGTGGACACTAATGATTGCACCAATGCCTGCCTCTGCTGCCTGGTCAGTTCGGTCCAAGCTTTATTGGAAAGGGGGCTGAGGATGTTGGGTTTCTCACAACCTGGCAAGCAAAGTGGCTAAAGTGAACTTGTCCAGTGCAGTGCCAGCATGCTCTTCACAGCCTTCCCTGAAATAGTGCTTTCTTGGTACAACTATGGGCCAGACCCAGAAAAGAGACTTAGGCACCACTCCCATTTAGGAGCTGTCCATTTCAACTGTATTTTTTTATTTTATTTTATTTTATTTTTTGCATATTACATGCACCTTTCTCTCAAGATTCAGCTGTTGGAAATTCTGGTGTGCAGTATAATTGAGGAAATACGGTAACAGCTGTTTCTGCTGCTTACACCTCTGCCGGGGGAAGCAAAAGTAAAATGGCATGTGCCAAATGTAGAGATTTTCTAGCTGCTGGCTGTGGATGATTTCTTTTGAAATCCTTTCCCCCCTCCACCTCCCAAGGTAAGATCTTTCCCCCTCCATTCATTCTGCCTTTTAGAAACAAGGTGGGGAGAGGCTGCATGTGAGAAAATACGGGAAGTGCCTAAAAAAGGAGCGCAGGCTCTGCGTCAGGCAGATGGCTTGAGCAGCACCCTGATATTGCCTACCCTTTGGGAATGATGCTAGGAGGGGCATTTGCTGCCAATGCTATGGCCTTGAATGTTAAATTGCTCTCTGTGACCAGTTAGGGCCATATGCTGTTTCCCCTGTTAGGCACCTGCTCAAGCCCCTTCCAACCAATCCATGCAAAAAGACGAGTGGGTCCTTCTCCTCCTTGCTGGGATTTTTGTGACTCAGCCTTAAGGGGCAGGGAAAAGTGTGTTACAAAATAGACACAGGGGTCTCGCATCCAGCCAGTGGAGCCATTCCACCTGGCCCATTGATAGTCCGGCTGGCTCCTGGAAGTTGCAGGGCATGGCCTGCTGCAGAATTTGAGCCCCGGGACCCCAGTGGACATAGTCATTGGCAGCAGCCCCCAGAACCCATGTTTCTATCCACATGCAGCCCCCTGCTGCCATGTGACCCCTGGACCCACACCTACACTACTGTGTGAGTGTAACCCTACCACAGTTGCTTCTGGTCCCACAGATCTGGCCTAGGCCCCAAAGTGAGTTGGGCACCCCTTCATTAAGGAATTTTAAGGGACTTAAGAAGAGTCAAACGGCATCCCACATTAGGGCTGTGCGAAACAGCACCATTTCGTTTTGACAACCATTTCGCCATTTTGAAGGGACAGCTTTTTGTTTAGTTTCGAAGCACTGTCCCGTTTTGTTTTGTCGGAACTCTTTCGCTGTTTTGACGTTTCGCCCGTAGGCTATAATGGGGAATCATGACAATGCCCAAGACTTTGTCATTTCTTGCCTGATTCAAGTGAAAATTGCAGGGATGGTAGCCCCTTTGGAGGGCATGGAGCTTGCCCAGTTTCAAGGAGATAGGTGCAGAGGTTCCTGGGAACCTGCACCTCAAACTGTTCAAAACAAAACTCGTGACACTTGCAGGCAGCGGCAGCCTCCGGTCATCCAGCGTGCAGATCCAGAGGCCCGCACCCCTGGGAGGAGTCTGGCACAGCTCCAGACCTGCACGCCAGATGACAGGAGGCTGCTGCTGCTGCCTGGGGCCAGTGACAGCAGCAATCTTCCTGGCGCTGGGTGCAGGCTGTGCTCAGCACAGTTCCAGGTGGCAGTGACAGCCTCCTCTCATCCAGAGGCCCGCATCCCCAGGAGGGCTGCAGAGCTGTGCCAAACTCCTCCCGGGGGGCATGGGCCCCTGGATCTGTGTGTGGGATGACAGCAGGCTGCTGCTGCCAGCTGGGACCAGCGCTGAAGCCAAGTAAGCCCAGCTTCGAAACTCAAAACTTTTCAAAACTTTCAAAATGTTTTGAGTGCCCCCATTTCTTTTCAAAGCTGTTTCAAAGACTTTTCTTTCATGTTGCTTTTGCTGTTTCAAGCTCGAAATGCATCAACACAGCTTCAAAACAAAACACCGGGCAAAATTTCACACAGCCCTATCCCACATAGGTGCCTAAGTCCACTTAGATGCTTCACAGACGAAAAAGAAATCGGCCCTCAGCGTTTGTATTCCAGGAGTGTCCGGTGACTTGAACCCAGGCTGGTGTGCTGATTAGAAAGGTGCTGTAGAAACCCCGAGGGGGAGGAAATCCCTGATGCACTTGGCCCTGACAGAGAAAGGAGGTGCTATGGGAGAAAGGAGGTGCTATCTTCCCTATTTTACAGAGAAGAAA
Source organism: Crocodylus porosus (assembly GCF_001723895.1). NCBI lineage: Eukaryota > Metazoa > Chordata > Crocodylia > Crocodylidae > Crocodylus > Crocodylus porosus. The sequence continues at coordinate 198,841,009 of NW_017728906.1, read as the reverse complement.
CTTTGTGCTTCAGGAGATTAATGGTTGGATCCTATTGCACCAAGTTTGGATCCCTGGAAAACCATTAATGCAATAAATGTGTGGGCCCTCGTCCTCCTCACTGCCTTTTGATGACTTAGATTTAAGGCAACAGTGACAATGTGTTTCAATAGTAGATGCATCTGTGGGTTTTCAGGGATGTGAACTGGGTAGAACAGGATTGCACCTAAGTTTGACTCAGTGGCTTCTTGGTGGAATAGGATCTAGCCCTAATTTCCTTGCTCCACTTCACCCATGAAGTCTAGTAGTGGAAGGACCTGAGTTTTGATATTCTGCAGCTTACTGCTAAGCAGAAAAGCATCCTTTCTCCTACTCTTCCTCCTCCCTGGCATTGCTATTTTCCAAAGACAAAACATAGCAAAAGAAAGCCTGTGTTTCCAGAGTGATATTGGTCTTTGGCACCTGTGAAAGGGCAGATGGAGGGTATTTCAGGACTACTATATCACCAGACAGCAGCTGTCTGACCCAGACCAAGCCAGTGCTCCAACTAGTCCAGTGCAGTGTCTTTGCCACCGGCTGCTTCCGACAGAGCTGCGACAACCTCGGAAAAGGGTGATGCTGGAACAAGCCGCTTCTAGGGAAGGGTACTCTGCAACTTATGTTAGAGGGACTCAAAGAAAGCAAGCTAAAATAGCCTGAAAAGGGGGAGGCAACTAGTGATTTTGGGCACCCAACCTAAACCCTCTGGCCTGCTTCCCAGAGTGTGCTTGTTCAATGCTTTCTGCAGATCAAGTCCTTTAAGGAGCCCCCGGGGGGTCATCTACAAATTGTGATGCACCCCAAATCACTTTTGCCAACAGTGGCCAATGTTCTTATGTCCCCAGGGGTTGGCTCTAGCATGATATCTTTCTTCCTCCTTGCGTCCTCCAGCAGGAGACAAGCAGAGGGAGACCTGAACCCGTTCTGCACAGCGTAACATCCCCAGTCCTTAAGGACGCAGGCCCAGATTCCTTGTGTGTTCAGTTCCTGTCCTGTAGGCAAATCTTTTTTTAATTGAGTTGGTCTGACATAAAGGGAAATATTAGCCGAGCCCCTCACTGAACAGATGCCTTGATAACTTTGCAATGGCAGCCTGCACTTCCTATATTTAACGTTGCTTTTGATGTTACCTAATGAACTTAGATCTTCTAAAAGATTCCTTTTCAGGGTCTTAAATCTGGAAGCCATTTGACAATCAAGTCAGAAGACGCGACAGGGCATGTTTTATGAGCCCCATTAATACATGCCTTGGGCTGGGTTTGCGGTGTGGCCTCCTGCCTTCACCCACCCATGCTGTGTATTAATGGCCTGATAAAACTTGCTTCGGAGTGTTTTATTGCTATGATATCATTTAAGAAGGAAGAAGGGGAAGAGGGGGTTGGGGGGAGTCAGCTTATTGTTATAAGGCAAAGTGCAGCCAAGATGAAAACCCAAGAGCAAATCCAAACAAATAGGCTTCCCTCCCTATGCTTTTCTAGCGTACGTGATAAATGCAGGGTCTGCCGTTTATTCATGATCATGTCTGTTTGATCAAAATAGTCTGCAGCTTGGATTATCTCAGGGGGTTGGCGGGGCTCTATCTCAGCTTGCATCGCACATGTGACATGCCAGATTCGACAGCAGCATCTGGATTGCACATCTTCTAGCTCCTGAGACTCTGTATCTTCCATGAGTGCTTTCAGTCTCACCTTGTACAATGCCTTTTGCAGAGAAACCAGGGGTGTCTAGTGACAAAGCAGGTGGGAGGAAGCGTAGAAGTCTTTGGTGTGCCTGCTCTGCTTCTGTAGCCTGCGAGCTGCAGCCCTGAGGGCTGGTCCTGTTGGGTTTGGTATGTCTCCTGCACGGGCCTAGGCACTCCTAGTTCCCACTGCCTGCATTGTTTGCAAGGGCCTTCCAGTGCAAGACAGGACTGAGCTTTTTATTAACTTGCCCGATGTTATGGACCAATGGAGGACCTGGTCCTATAGACGGACTCATGCCTGGTTTATGGAGGACCTATGCATTGGGGGCAGGAGTCTGATTGGGTATGGATTAATTTAGAGCTGTCCAACTTCTAAGTGGCTGGGAGATGCATGTTGTGCTGGCCACACCAGCGGGGACCATGGGTCCCTGGGCCCCTTCCTTCCCCACTGCACCACATTCATGGACAACATCACCCCTCAGGTACCTGGTCCCAGGCTCGTCCAGCTCCGTAGCTCTGCTCACACACAGGCTCTTCCTGCTCCATAGGCTGCCCCATGCTGTGTCAGCCCCTGGGGCAGGGATAAGAAGTGAAAACCAGAGCAGAGCTAGGGAGCATGGAGGCTGCAGTTGCTTCTGCAGTCAGAGCGATGCAGGGAGCATCGACTGGGTCTGCATCGTGGGGTAGTGCAGATTAACCCCTTTTGGACAACATGTGGCCTGTGAGCCACCACTTGGGCAGCCCTGGGTGAATTTATACAGCCATGTACTGATGGCGAAAAGGTCAGCTTCACTCAGTGGGGCTCCTACCGCCCTGAATAGTCGGAGCTCCCGGCCGTGTTTGTACACGCTGGAGGTATCTATGTAGGTACCTGCAGGGTTGGATTCTGGCTGGGCTCCATGTCCTGTAGGTAGCGGGGTACCTGGTCCTCATGTCCTAATCCCAGCACTGTCTCATATCAGGTTTCTCATATCTAAGAGTGACTAACATGATCTCCCTGAGAACGAACACCTCTGAAACTAAGGATGGGCTTTGTGTCCCATGAAACACCCTTTGTGTCCCATGAAACACCCTTTGTGTCCCATGAAACACAAGTTTTTGAGTCCTTTTTGGATGACCGCACAAGCTGTGGCCTCCCTCAGGAATCAGCCCCGACAGCTGGCAAATAAGCTAGGCCTGGGGCTAGTCAACATACACCGGGGAGAACTATGATGGGGATGGGCTGGATGTTTTAATAGGTCTTTGTCTCCCCAGCTGCTGTGGACCAGGTAGATTGTGACATTTAGCTGCTGGCTTTGGGTGCCAAGTCACATGGGCTTTGGAGGAGGTGCTGGAAGGTAGAGGGATGTGCATTTCCTTAGCAATGCTTCATCCAGTGGGTTGACATAGAGAACTTCTCCTGGAGGTGGGGGAAAGGTGTCAAGCCCCTGTCCCACATTTTCTCTCCCTGCCTGCAGCCAGATGCTAGTGTATTGGGCTAATGCATTAGTTTGGATCCAGTTTGTCTGCAGCAATTGCCATTTGGTATGGTGTGATGGCTATTTGGACACCTTGACTCAGCTGAAGTTAGATAGGGCCTTGCAGAAATGGCCAGGACAATTGTAAAGCGGATGGTCTGATGTCATGGAGACCCACCTCCTTTGTCTCCCCGTAGTGGTGGGTCCATCAAGTCAGGTGGAGGCACATCTGCGTTCCTACAGGGCTTAATGTAATAGGCGTCGTGCCGAGGACTCATGGCTGGTAACGCAAGACAAATAATGAGAACAGGCTGCTACTGCTGCACTACACGTCGTACGACAAGGGGACTTCAGGCTCTGGGATGCTAAATCTGGCACTGTCCCCAAAATGCTTAGTCTAGAAAGGAACTGGACTGACGCACGCTGACTCTTGAGTGGCAGAAGCCATTCCCTTCCCCTCCACTGAGCCACATGGCTGTGAAAAGTGACTCCTTCTAAAGTCAGGGATGGGAACACGCTTCCTGTTTCGAATGCTTTCAGGGATGTCCAAAAGCTGTTTCTGCTGCAGCTGGCAAAGGCAGCCATCAAGGCATCGTGCCTGAAAGGAGAAATTGAAAACAGCCTCAAAAGCAAATGTGTATACATGTGGCATGACATTTATTTATTATCTTGTGCTGCGGTGCCTTTGCTCAGGCTGAGTTAAAAGCTTCTTAGTGAAAACGGAGGATTTTTTCTAAGCCCTATCAGGATTTAGACCCTCTGGCGAATGTATAAACAAGGCACATTTCAAAGTCTTCCTCTGCTAATGGTTATTCATAACTAGTTCAGAGGCTTGCCGCTCAGTCTGAGTGACAGCGTTAAGGAGAGGGAATGACCCCAGAAACTGGGCTTTCCACTCTGCATTTCGCACAACAGCTGGACACACCACAAAGCCAATTGTGTGCGCTCCTACAAAATTGGTTTAACATCAGCTTGACAGCGGGGAAGTAGAAGGGACTGGAGAGAGAAAGACACACATATTACCTTGAGATCGCAAAATCCAGGCCCTGTTCATGGCAAATAAAAGGTAACACCATCTCATGCCTGGGTAAAATAAAGGGATGGTCCAGAGTAGAGCATAGTGGGCCAACGTTCGCTCCATGGTAAGCACTGCCTCTGCTGAAATTCTTGCTTGGAAACTCAGCAGACAGGCAAAAGCCTGCCCAGACACAGGAGACAAAAATATCATTATCGGGGAAAGAACGGCCATGTGGTTAAATTCCAAGACTTGGAGTCACAAAACCTGTCAGCTCTTGTTGGCCCAGAGTTGTGACCTTGGGCAAAAGCTGTTCATAGCCTGATGCCTCTGTCTCTGGCTGCGGAGAGGGAATCTTAATACTTTCTCCACCTTGCAGGAATGGTGTGAGGCTTAATCCATTAGCATTTGTTGAGTGTGCAGGTGCGATAGTGATAAGCACTGTGGAAAGTCATGGAAATAGAAACCGCTTTAGGTATGGCCCTTCCAACTCTGAATGGAGGCATATTGGCAGCCCGGTTTTGTGCTCTGTGGGTAAACAAAAGTCAGCGTTTTGGGCATCCGACCAAGGTCTACTTCATCCAGTTCCTTGGTGACAATATTATCGTTGCATCACCTGTTTCGCAACTAAGAACTGACTCTGATTGGATCTTGTGAGACCTTCTTCCCTTGTTTCAATATAAGAGCAATAACATTTAACTATGAACATTAGCACAATGCAGAATTGGTGTCTCATAGAAACAATGTACTAATTAGAAGTGTTCAGTTCATCTCTGGGGCACCCTAGGATGTCACAGATCCACCAGTCCTCGGGGTGACACCAGTCCTAGTACTGTCAAATGGAAGCCAGTCCACATATTTGTGACTGTTTCACGTCTTGGGACTCAGCTGTCAAAATGGCCCCACCAGAAGTCCTTTATCGCCCTCCTTCCTTGGACTTGGAGTCTCACCTGTTTCTTTGTCGTCTCCAGGTAGAGTTCTGGATGACCAAAATGCGGCTAGCCAACCAACTCTTGCATTACCCAACTAATGTGTAGAGAGGAGATTAAATTAGCCCATCTATTGAGGGGAGTTATTGCCCACATTGGAGGAATGGGTTCATCCTCTGGAGATGCACAGATGTTGCCCTCTTCTTGTAATAGGGGCAACGATGTGCACAGAAGGGGGTAATAGGTTCTCTCCTACACTTTAGTCAAGTAACTCCAGCTTGGCAGGCAGCTGTACTTGCATCATCCACAAGTTGAAATAGCGTTTTGCCCTATGTCTCTCTAGGGTGACAATCCTGTATGACCTCTGGATTACCTCTTCTGCTATCCCTGTTCCTTGTGACCATTATTTTCCACTGGAGTTGTGCAGAACATTATTTTTATGGAGTGGTGACAGCTCCCGGGATCTCGAATCATATCTGTTTATTTGTTTTGCCTCGTCTGCTTTTTTCAGCAAGTCCCCAGTGACTCTGACTTCAGTTTCTAGCAGTTTCAGGCCTTCGCGTTTTCAGTTTTGTTGTTGAGCAGTTTGTCAGCAGGTAACGTCCCATGCTTCGTTGGCACTGTTCGGCAATTTAAGAGTGCCACATCGGAATCTGACTCCTCAGATTTTTTTAAATAGGTGCTTCTTACCGTTGACAAAATTTTGTATCAACCCAGTGAATTCGACATACCGGGGATTAGGAGTTATATGTCTAAACCTATACATCCTTGCAAACTGCTTAAACGCATGCCCTTGTGGCTGCAGCTCCGTTGTCAGGCACAACTATGTCAGGGAACTTCCAAGTCTAGCAAAAAATGGGTTTGATATTCATGGTTATCTTCTTAGCTGTAGATCCTTCTAGTAAGGCGATCCCTAGTCTAAGACAAGCTCTCAGCTTTTCCCAGCCAGTGTACACAAATCTATGCCCACTTTGTTCCACGGAGGAAAATATGTCTTATATCACCCATGTGGGTTCTTCTGCTTGACTTGGCTTGTATTTCTGATGTGTTCAAGGCTTAACAGCTTTTCAGTATCACAGTACACTGTACATTTGAGGCCAGTCTTAAAACTTCCCTGGCTCTTAAATTTTTCAGCTCCCAAGAGGAACTCTGTATCTTTTTACACCCCTTGGGAATCACTAGCTTATTGTCTGCAAACAAAATCCTATCTACCATTGAAGTGCTCCCCTTAATTTGCTAATACGGGCAGGAATGTGGAGTCCCAGCCATGCTGGGTTAATTACTTTCTTCAGGGTCTCATCCTCAGCAGTAGCTCTTGCAGTCGCAGTCTACATTTTGTCTGACCATGGCCAGGTTTTTCTTTACCAGATTGAAATCTCTATAATCTGACCCTGGATGTAACTCCACCGCCCTTTGTGATGTTCTCTAGAACTGCAGGGGTCCACCTTTTTGGCAGGTGTGCCATACGTGTTTCATGTGACCCTGTACTGGTAATCAAGGAACAGCTCCCTACTTAATATAAACAGTGTCTTTATTATAGCCATTTCTTACAGACCTGTTACAGGGCCTACTGTTCTCCCCCAGCCTCTCTTTTTTTCCTTTCTCCTCCCCCTCCGGTTCCTCTTTTGGACTCCTCCTTTCTGCTGCTGCTGGTTTTGCCTCTAGGAGCCGTACATAGCGTTACATTTTTCCTTTCCAGAGTTCAAACCAGATGATTACCTTATTTCCCTGGTTAGGCTAGAGGTTGCTAGCACATAGCCCACCGTGGAGACCGAGCCTTTACTGCTGGTCTGCTGTTCTCTGGGGCTCATAGTCATCCAGGTATGCTGGTTGTTGTATTGGTACAACCAGGTCGTTGTACCAGTACAACCTTATCCACACCTTCTCCCCTCTGCACAGTGGCCTCAGGTCCCTGGCTCCTTTGTTATACTGCAACGCTTGCTGAGACTGTTGCTTTTTTAGCTGCTTCTATGTACTGTTGCCCCTTCTCCCCCAGGAGTTGTATCAAACCATCTCTCATGGGGAGTAATGTCTTAGTTCTCCATCCCGTTAATCTTTGGGCTGGGCTACTGTCCATTCCTTGGGAGGGTGTGTTGCGATGGTTCAATAGATCCAGCTAGGGATCCCCTGTAGTCTTATTTGCCTTCAACAAGAGTCCCTTGGCTGTCTTTACTGCTGATTCAGCCTTCCCATTGCTTTGTGGGTACCCAGGGGATGATGTCTTGTGCTCGAATTCCCATCTAGTGCAGAACGGTTTGAATTCTCTTGTGGTGTATTGTGGGCCATTGTCTGAGAGCAGTGTCAGGTATCCTGTGCTGTGCAAAACGAACCTTCAGCTTCCTGATCACTCTTCCTGCCTGAGTGTCTGTATTGATTTGGGACTACTTTTGGAGATGGGCACTGGCGATGCATAGGGGGTGCACATGCACCCCCCGAGCATGGTGGTGCACTTCCTGCAAAAAGGTGCCACCGACACTGTTGGCGGCACTTGCGGGTGATTGCCGCTTGCCATCCCTTCCCCCACCACTGGCTCTCATCGCTCGCCGCTGCTACACTGCTGCCACCGACAGTGCTGCCGCCACCTGCTGGAGCTCGCCATGTTTCCCCAGCCTCCGGGGGCACATGGCATTCATGGAGATGGGCAAGTCTTGTAGCATATGAATGGACTCTGTCTCCTGTTCTACAGATCCATCTGTGCTGCACTCTGGAAGGTATGATCTACTTAGGGCAAGTGCCACTTGCAGGGACTTACTTCCCTGGGTAGTACTTTATATTCACATCATAGGCTTGGAGTCTCAGCAGCATGTGTTGAAGTCTCTTAGGAGCACGCAGCAAGGGTTTTTTCATGATGATCTCTGATAGTTTGTGCTCTGATTGCGCATCTACTCTCTGCCCAAAGGTGAACTGATGGAGTCGTTCCAGTCCAAACAATACCACTAGTAACTCCTTTTCTACCTGTGCGTACCTACTTTTGGTTTCAGCCATTGGTCTACTAGCAAAAGCTATGGGCTGCTGGTTCTGCATCAGCACTGCTCCCAGACCTCCTCTGACGCATCACACTGTAGCACTAGTTGCTCAGCTGTGTTGTAGTACTTTAGTGTTGGGGCCTCGCTGACGAGTTTTTTAATTCTTTTGAATGCCTCCTCTTGGGTCTGTGCCCATTTCCAGGCTGCATCATTGTGTGTTAGCAACCTGAGTGGCTCACAAAGCATTAGACAAGTGTGCACAAAATTTGGACAGATAGTTAACTATCCCAATAAGGTGCTGAACTCCTTTGGCATCCTGTGGCCTGGGCATCTCCATAATGGCTTTCACCTTCTCCGGGTCTGGCTGTTGTCCTTCTGAAGTCAGCAGATGTCCAATGTAGGGCACTTCTGTTCTTCTCAGCTGTATTTTGGCGGCATTCAGTTTAATCTGTTAAGGAGTTGTTGCAGTTTGGTGTCATGGTCACAGATCACCTCTTCCTTATCATCATCCCCTTCTCCTATGACCAAGAATATCATCAGCCATAATCTTGCTACCTGGAAGCCCTTCCAGCTCCTAGTTCAGCTTCTGCTGGAAAACTTCTGGAGCCGGGCTGATCCCCATGGGCATCCTTAACCAGCAATATCTGCCAAAGGGCGTACTAAAGGGTGTCAGGTGACTGGATGGTTTGTCTAGCTCCACATGCCAAAATCCATTCTTGACATTGCAAACTGTGAACACTTTTGCCCTAGACAGGTCAGGTAGTATACCCTTAGTTGTTGGCAGTGGGTAGTGGCTTCTTCTGAGTGTCCTGTTAAGTGGTTTTGGATCAATGCAGATTCTCAGTTCGCCTGACGTCTTCCTTACTACTACTAGGCTGCTGATCCATTGAGTGCTTTTTTCAACTGGGGTGATGATGCCTTTTTTTCTGCAGGTTTGTCAAGTCTTTCTTCAGTGGCTCCAGCAGGGCTAGCAGAACTCTGCATTTTGGTCTTCATACGGGTTGCACCTGTAGATCTATTTCTAGCTTCAGTTTGCCTTCAAAGAGTCCAGTGCCCTAGAATAGGTCTCCGTATCATAACCAAATGTTAGGTAGCGAACGTAATGACCGTTCTTGTTCTTCTGTGACCTGGAGGATATTGTGGTGTTGCACTGTAATTAAATCCATGGCCTGTGATGCCTAGCTGCCCAGCCATAGATGGATGTCCACCCTGCCAACCACTATAAAGTCCAGGTAGTACTGTTTCTTGTCACATGGATTTCTTATAGTCAGCTGGCACTTTCCCAGCGGCCTCATGGTTGTTTTGTTATACATTAACCGCACTTGGTGACATTTTTCCATTTTGATGGTGCTGCTCAGTAGGTTCACAGGAAGGACATTACAAGTGGCTCCAGAATCCATCTGGACCCTTTAGGCCTTTGCTTTAGCACCATTGCTGCAAATATGGCTGAGTTGTTGCCTGCCTTTTTCTGTAACGCGTGTATCCTGTGAGTCTGTGAATCTGTCAAATTTACACTGAAAGCTTCCTCCTCATCTGTAGTCTCCTGATCCCTCATCACTGCATGGACTGTTTTTTTTTTCAATTCGGGTGGCTACAACACTGACCCCGATTCTGTTTTCCACATTTTTTGCACTCTTTTCCATAGGTTGGGCATTTGTCCTTCCGCCTTTCATCTGGCTTCCCACAGTTCATGCACTGAATCAGATCATTGGCGTTTGCAGTTGGCCCTTCAGATTCCTGATTTCCAGAGTACTTTAGGTTGAGCCTATGAACCTGCTCTGTACATGTGGCATTTTGATCTTTGTTTAGACAATTCTGCTGCCCTTGCAATTTGGTGACATTTTGCCAGGGTTAGATCTACCTTTCTTAGTAGTCTCTCCCTCAGGGCAAAGTCCCATGAGCCACATGCAATCAGTGGCGATGCGTAGGGGGTGCATGGGGGTGCATGAGCACCCCCTGAGAGCACCGGTGCACCTCCTGACCAGCCGCGCTTGCCGCTTAGGCAATGGGTGGTGGGGGGTGGGGACGTGGGAGTCAGGAGCACTGTTGCTCCCCCTGCAAGCATTGGCTGATCGTTGCAGCCATTCCCGGAAGCAGCTGCAGCAATTGGCTGCAGTGATCAGATGTCATGGGATTGGCCACGGGGGGACACTCTCCCCATGGCATTGACATCAGTCATGGGGGAAGCCCTCCTGGTCGGTGGGACTGGTTGTGGGAGGGGCACGTGCCCCCCCGACCAAGGTAGCACCCGTTGCCCATGCACACAATCCAATCCCCAATTAGGAAGTCTTTTATGTCTCCAAAGTTACATGAGGATGCCAGAGTTTTCAGTGCTATGATATAGGCCTCTATTCCTTCCTCTTCCTTGTCATTTCAGGTGAAAAATGGATATCTCTCTACAGTCTCATTTTTCCAGGGGGTCACAGGAGGCATCAAACGCTCCTATTAACTGTTTTAGTGTGTCCAGGTTCCCTGGCATCAGTGTCAGACTTACTTCATGGCCTTTTTCCCTGCCACTATATCGTAAAGCAGCTTTACCTTCATTTTCTCTTCTTTATCAGCCATGGTTAACTCGGTATACAAACTGCATTCTTGCTTCCATTGTTTCCATGTCTGTGCCAGGCTCTTTGTGCTGAAATCTAGCTGTCCCGGGGGCTTCAGTCCCTCCATGCATCTCACAGTCTGTTTTAATCACTGCTGGGACCCTGGTCTCTCTCTTCTCTTGGGCTTCCTCACAGACTTTCTGCTGCCACCATGTTTCATGTGAGATCCATACATATTGTTACAACAAGTTAAGACCTGCCACCTCCCCAGTGCTACACTGGTCCCCCAGAGACATATGTGACAGGTTGCACCAGTGAGGGACTGGACTACATCTGTGTGGAGCATGGGCAAGACCCTGCTGCAAGAGAAGATGTCACTGCCAAGAGCCAGGTTAACCCTCCCATAGCACTGCAGCCACTGTAGTTTTATTTGTGAACCAGTATCTGAAGTCCTGAATTCAGCAGTAGCTACAAGGTTAGGGAAGGGTTAACCTGGCTCAGTGACCTGGCCCCAGTCTACCCGCCTCCTTGTCTCCATCCTGGTGCCTACCTTGACTGAGCACGCATGCCACACACAGCCACAACCTAGGTTCACCATCCCCTGCTGCAATGACTATGCCTGCAACCACCAACCCTCTCGCATGTTTGCATTCAATTTGCAAATCAACCATTGGGAACTGAAAACAAAAAAGCCTTGGATTTTCTGGGGGGTGTTTGCCAAACTCCAGTTGGTAATGACAATAAGTGTTTTACGGTAAGTCTCAGTTAGGCCTCCTATAAATAATGACACAAAGCTTTTTACGCCCATGGATGGGAGCCAAAGCCGCCGCCTCCAAATGAGCATCTGACATTTGGTTTTTGTTAGCATCCATGATGTGTAAGCCCTTGGTCTCCAGTTTTGACCGCACTGCTGTAAGAGGACACTGCCAATATCTTCCTTGAAGACATCCATGGACAACCTTTGTTTTGCACTTACTGTCTCTGTACCTCAAGGCTGGAGCTTCTTTAATTAACTCCTTCAGTCCCACACACTCTTTGTTAGGATTTGCCTCCTGTGTCTATTGCTCTTTGCACAGTCAGATTGCTAGCTCCACCAGCCACATTGGGCACACATTCTCCTACATATTTCCCCACTGCAAGATATTTTTGGACTTCTTCCTTACTGGTTGGGGCAGACATGCTAGGGGTGTCCCCCTCACCCAGCTCTCTACCATGATCTACTTTGTACCCCTTGCTTTCTAGGTATGTTATTTCCATTTCATGGGATTTACCATATTCTTCTAACTATGGCTTGACCCTACTCAGAAGCTCGCCTTACACTTTCAGGTTCAATTCTAAGAAAAACAGTCACCAACTACAGGTTCAGACCTTGAACTGGTCTTGCCCTTACAAAATCACACAGGAGAATGAGATAACCAACAAAAGGACACAAAGGGTTATATACTCTAAAAAATACTACAATGAAAACCACACAAGAAAAACAAATCTCAGCTGGTATTTCTGTTGCATGCACAAAAATACTGTAATTGCAGAAGTCAGGACTGTTGAGGGCCCAGCTGTAGGTTGATCCCACGTATAAGTCAAACACCATTTCTGCAGTTCTTTTGTCAGAAAAGAAGTTAGCCTGGTAATCAGAATAATATAGCATATTTTGTTAGTATAGGCTTATACAACTAATCTGGTTCTTTACAGAGCTGCTCGGAGCGTCTATTCCTACTCTTTCCCCACCCCAGATCAAAGCATCACCCGTGTAGAGCTTCATACCCTCCCAATAATCAACATGGACACAGATGCCATTTTGTAGAAAGGAAGCAAAATCTTAAGATGACTCTTTGCATTGTGGGTAGGGCTGGTAGCCCCCACACAAAAGGGAGGCATTGGGCAATCTTCCCTTCTGCCTCCCCTATGTCTACGTCCCTAATTATTAAGTGTTCAGACCATGCACTGAATGGTAGTCTGAAGAAATGGGGTCTTTTAAGTGGGGCTATTTATAGGCAGAAGTGAGCATGTCCTTTTATTTAATTATGGATGGTAAGTGAAGGGTGCATTTTTTTTTCAGACTGACCAGAGAGCGTACTCACTTTGTGGGTTTGTCCTACCAGCTCTATGATTCCCAGAGCAGTCAACCAATTCAGCAACTCTTCTAACCTCTGCCTGTGGCAAAGAGATGACTTGATGACTTGAGGACAGCAAGACTTTTTCAACATTATTTTATGTTCACCTGAGCGCTTACCTACCCTTGAAAAGATTTCCCAGATCTACCTCATTTGGCCATTAGTCCATCCAACAGCTGCCTCAAGGATTTGACATGTTTCATCCCAGGAGCATATACTTTTCCTGCCAGTACAATTATAAGTTCTATCTTTTCTAAATTATTTACCCCTACATTTGGCTTACTTAGCCTCTTAGCAAGGATAAATTCACCACTGTAAACCTTGAGTTTTACCCATCTACCTTCTGGAGCTATTCTTTCAATGCTAATATTGCTGTTTTGACACCATAGTGGCTTGTGCACTCATTTCTACCTTATGTCTGATTGCTAAATGTTCCCTCTATACTCAGGGGGTGCATCCAGATGAGCACGCACGGGCTTCTTGCTGCATCTCAAATCAATTTGAGACACTGCAAGAGACATGCTGGGATCAAAAAAACATTCCCTGTGCTTTATATTTTCTGTGTGGGCTCTAAATTGATACCTGGAAACCCAGGTGTAAAAAAAAATTGTGGAAAAAAGCGTGACAAGACACGCGTCTGTAACGTGCCCTGAAGTAACTGGAGGCTGGGGTCCTCCAAAGAGATGGCTAGAGGATCTCTATGACTGCCCCTTGCCCCAGAGCTTCAGTACATTGCCTCCCTGTGCGGGGCACAGAGCGTTGCAGGCTGCAGTGACCTGGACCCGGGCTTCATCCCACGTAAGTAGGGATTGGGGGCAGGGGGACTGGAGTGGGGGGCTGTGAGGGGGACTGTGTGGGGGCATTGCTCGGGGGGGGGTTTCCACCTGCTTCCCATATGGCCCACAGCCCCCCCACAGCAGCAGCTGCCACTGGGGCACTCAGAGCCCTCCTGGCACAGCCCCCCTATGGCACGGGTCAGCGCAGCATGGCCTTCAGCTGCCTGGCACCCAGTGTTGCCTGTATCACATTGTGTGGGCCCAGCTCGACCTGGCCCAGCATGGGGTTGTGCACATTCAGGCAAGACCGGACCACTCGGGCTGTCACCCAGGGGCGGCACCACTTACAGGGACCATGCATCATGCCGGGCCAGGTCCTGCCTCCATATGCCCCAGGCCGGCTCTATGGAGGCAGAACCCAGCCCAATGTGATGCACAGGCCCTGTGAGTGGAGCTGGGCCCCCAGGTGACAGCCTGAGAGTCCTGGAGCTGCTTGAAGGTGCACAGCCCTGCACTGGGCTGGGCCGGCCCCACGCAATGTGGCACAGGCGGCACCAGGTCTGAGGCAGCTGGGACCATGCAGCTCTATGCTGCACCATGCTGTGCTGCACCACACCATAGGGGGCTCTGGCAGCAGCAAGACCTGAGCACCTGATGGCCACTGTTGCTGTGGGGGGTAAGGGGGCTGTGGCCCTGTGGGGTTGGGCCCTGTGTGGGGGGAAGTCTGTGAGCTGTGCAGGGGGGGTGCTGCGCCTTGTGGGGGGGATGGAACCCGCCCCTCCTGAGCAGCCACCCCACATGCACAGTCCCCCCACAATCCACCCACAAACTCCACATCCTCAAGCTACAACTACAAACCCCTCACCCACATACCCAGCCACAAATCCATACCCCCACAAACCCTACACCCACCCAGTCCATACACCTCTTCCCACCCCCAAGCCCCACATCTCCTCCACAAATCTCACACCCTGCATGCCCAGTTAGCCACAAGGGATGGGATAGGACCTGCCGGTGGCAGCTGCGGCTGCAGGGTCACCTGCCACACTGCAGCCTTGTCCTGTGCCCACACCAGTGCTAGGACACGTGGCCCCAGCCTGGAGGGGCTCATGGTCCCAGGAGCCACTTGAGAGGTGTGATGGCCTGGGGAGAGGCCTGGAGGTGGCAGCTGGGGTGTGTGAGGGAGAGATGAGGGTTGGGAGTGGGAGAGTGCTCCGGGTAGGAGAGGACACCAGAGCCAGGCTTAGAGCCCCCCTGTTCCCCTAGATCAGCCTGTGCAGGGTGGGCTGGCCTGAAAGGAAAGGGCCCAGCTTAGTCCCTGATATTCAGTCGAGACTTCCCAGGATGGCAGGGAGCAGAACAGCAAGGGCTGGCACTGCTGACAGCCACAAAGCAGTGGGTGGGACAGCTGCAGCTGGACTCATGTCCTGGTGCTGGGACAGAGCTGCAGCTGGGAGGGAGCTAGTGGGGGCTGGCAGGGGCAGAGTGTCAGGAGTGAGGGGACTGGCTGGGGGATGTGGGCTGAGAATGAGGGACAAGGGCAGTGGCAGGATACTGGTGTATCAGTGCTGCTCAGCGCCGCACATCCTGGTGAGTGAAGGTGCCAGGGAAGCTCTGATTTTTCTATGACAGAAAACCCAAAAGTAAATGCCAACGTGTATACATATCTAGAATCCATTCTATTATGATGATGGGGGCACTGGTAGGCTTCCAAATTGCTTTAAATTTGTAAATATATCAATAAAACACTGCCCAACTGATCTCTTTCTATATAGTGGTGTTTCATTTTAATAGCAAAAGAACACTATTGGTGAGAATTTCTAAGGAGAGAATTTCTAAGGAGAGAATTTGGGTTTCTTGTTTAAATTTTGCAATTTTTAAACAGGAAACACCGGGATCTCTGATGGTGAGACAAATGGTGAGACTTGGGCAGAGAAGCCTGTCCAGGGCCAGCATTGGGGACCCAGCTATAGGGCAGATGAGGTGGCTGAGCTCTTGGCCATTTGGGGTCAAGAAGACCACTTTGATGGTTCAAAGTGGGCCACCACAAGGAACACAACTGGGTGATAGCTACTCAGATGGCAGAGTGGGGGCACTCTGTGTGGGTTTGGCAGGCATGCGGCCATGGGGCCACAGGTCCAAGGGGGTGGATACTGCAGCAAGTCACAGCCAGGCAGCAGTCCCCATTGCCAGACTGCTGCAGTGGGTAGAGGGTGCAGGGGCCACTCTAGGTTAGGGCTGCTTCAGCAGTCCAGCTGGCACAAGGGGTAGTGTTCCCAGATACCAGCTGGCTGGGCCTCAGAAGTAGGGTTGTGTGAAGCTTCGGTAGCCAATTCGATTCAGCCCAATTCAGCAGCTGAATCTCCAAATCCAGAGACCTGTTAATCTCCCTGAATCAAATTGAAAGCCTCCAAACTGATTCAGAGATATTCAGAGATTTGGCCATAGACTGTACAGGCAGGCACTAGGCAGTGCTGGCAGGAGCAGCTGGGGGAGCAGCCGGACAAGCCCTGGCTTGAGTTGGCAGGTTTGGGAGAAGCTGCAGTTCCCCCAGCTGCTCACTCCCCAACACCAGGGTGAGGCAGGCAGTGCTGGCAGCCCAGAGAGAAGCCAAGCTCCCCAATCATTCCTCCTTTCCAGCACTGTCTGCCTCACCCTGGGGGGAGGGAGAGGGGGCAGCCAGGGGAGCAGCCAGATGAGCCATGGTTTCTCCTAGGGCTGCTGGTTCAAGTCGGGGCTCATTCGGCTGTTCCCCACAGCTGCTCTTGCTAGCACTGCCTGCCTGTATAGTCTATGGCCAAATAAGATTTGGTACCAAATATCTTTGGATTCGGATTTGGCAGAATCGAATTGGGAAAGTGATTTGAATCACTGAGTCGAGTCTCTGTCCTGCCAAATCCGAATCCAAAGTGAATACTTTCCACTTCACACTGGCCTACTCAGAAGGTCCTGAGGGCAAGTAGCCCTGAGCTGCTTGTCAAGGGAGGTCTTTATACTGCTGGGACCAGCACAGGGTAGGTTTTTATGCTACTGGCCCCAGGCTCTAGCTCCCTCTGGCTGAAGATCCAGGACGAGCCAGACAGTTTGGCCCAAGTGGCACAACTTACCCCACACCAAACTGCATGTTCAGGCATGTGCACTGAGGCAAAAATCTCCTGCACAAATTTGTGCCCCTCCTATTTGAGCTACTGTAAGCGCACATGCCTGCACATGTGGATGCACCCAGGATGATCATCCAGTCATCCTCTGCTGCATCCTTGTCCATTGCTTCTATGAAGAATGCATCTGAAATAGTGGTGCTGTTGTCAACTTTGTAAACACTATGCACATCCTGCTTGCACTTGCTAGGTCTTGCAAAGTGGTGCAGTTTGGTGAAGTTCTGGCATCTTATTCCAACTGTCATAGCAGTGCCATGCCATGTGCTGTGTTGGGGAGAAGCAAGGAGAGGAGGAGATAGCATCAAATGAACCACTGTGTCAGTGCTTCTTAACCTTTTTGGAACTGAGGAAGCCATCTTTATGAACTGAGTAGCACCCAATCTATATTACAGTGCTTACCTTCTTGCAGAGGGGCCAGGCAATGGTGATAAGGGATTAAGAACATAAGAACTGCTATTTACTGGGTCAGACCATAGGTCCTTCTTGCTCAGTCTCCTGTGTCACACAGGGGCAGAGAGTGGATGCTGCAAGGGACAGTGACCTGGGGATGACCAAAGTTTTTTCCACCATTCCTCTCCCACTTGCAGCCTTCGGCATTTAAGAACTAGAAAGCTCTGATTCAGAGGCTGTATCCCTAACTCCTCCGCTCAATAGCTTGATGCCCTTTTCCTCCAAGAATGTGTCCAACCCCTTTCTGAATCTGGTTAAACTGTCAGCTTCCACCGCATCTGGTGGCAATGAGTTCCACACTTTAACGACGCTGTGAGAGGGTGGCTAACACATCCTGCCATGAGAATACGAAAGGAAAAGAAACAAAGAGGAACTTACAGGGTAGAATCTGGACAGGGAAGGGAAATGCGGTGAGCCTGGGTTGGAGAAATGCCGTGCCAGAGGCAATGAGCAAGATCAGCTGGAGGGGCCAGAGAAGTGGTGAATCACCAACTGCCGCGACAAACACAGCTGGGTGGTGCAGGGAATTTAAGGGATGCCAACAAAGCAGTCAATGTCAATCCTGAGGAAAGGACCCCATGGAGGGGATGGGGAGAATGTAGGGACACGCCAGCAAAGGAAGATAAACCCTGGGACTCGAGGGAGAGTCCTGGCAACTCACTTACCTGCAGAGACAGGGATGCAAGGTGACAACAATGTCCCAGCCAGTGAGTCTGATCCTGGGGCAGTAGGAAACTACTCTGGGAACCTAGAAGAGAAGAAAAGTGATTGTCTTTGGCAACTCCATCCTGAGAGGTACGGAGGGCCCCATCTGTCGCAGGGACCCCTCGGCATGTGAGGTCTACTGCCTACCCGGAGCGAGGATTCAGGATGTGAAAGGGATGCTCCAGACTGTAATCCGGCCCACCAATTATTACCCCATGGTCCTAGTCCACGTGGGCACTAATGATGTGGCCAGGAGCACCCCTGATTGCCTGATGGAGAACTACCACACTCTGGGGCGTGTGCTGAGAGAGATGGGCGCACAGGTGGTTTTCTCTTCAATCCTGCCAGTGAGTGGACGAGGCAGACGGCATGAAACATGCATCGCGGAAACTAACTGGCGGCTACAGGAATGGTGCTTCGAGGCGGGCTTTGGCTTCCTCAGCCATGACCGGCACATCATAACGAGAGACATGCTTGGATGGGATGGGCTCC
>NW_017728906.1:198771600-198822694 GCF_001723895.1 Crocodylus porosus | reverse complement strand
GAAGTGGTGCTGGCTCCTACCCTGGGGGATTTTAAGAGGAGGTTGGATGAACATCTTGCTGGGGTTGTTTGACCCCAGTATTATTTCCTGCCATGGCAGGGGGTTGGACTAGATGATCTACTCAAGTCCCTTCCGACCGTAGAAACTATGAAACTATGAAAAGTGAAGATACTGTAAAAATTCAGGACGATATCCCTGGACCCAGCCCTGAGAGGCAAGGGCAGGATTCAAAGGGGGAAGCGGCCAACGTGGGACCTGTGCAGGGGAGAATGGGGCAAGCGGCCTGGGTGAAGAGAAGATCCTTTGAACCGGGACAAGATAACCAGGGGACTGGACCTCCTGGAGAGGATGACTGACATCAAGTCTATAACAACTGGTTTGGATAGAGCAGGGTATGGGGGTGGTGGAGCCCTGCAAAGAGGAGCCATCTTGTCTCCTAGAATCATTTCTTTCATTCTCCTTTTCACCAAAGTCGTGGCAGGGGAGCTCTAAAGAGGACACTTGATCCTAGTGGGAGGCGACAACAACCTGACTCCAGGAAGATGCAGCATAAGCCCTCACAGACGCACTGTATGAAAAAGACTTTCCTTTTGTTAGTTGTAAACTGACTGTCTACTAGCTTTCCTTTGTGACTCCTAGTTCTTGTATTGTGAGAAATGATAAATAGTAAATCCCTATTTACTTTCTCTTCACCATTTAATATTTTGTGCAAACCTTTATCATGTCCCCCTTCGTGCATCAATTTTCTAAACTGAATAGGCCTGGCCACTTTAGTTTTTTCTCATACAGAAGCCCCTCCAAATGACTAATCATCCTTGGTGCCCTTCTCTGGACCTCCTCTGATTCTTCTATCACTTTTCCGAGTGTGTGGACCAGAACTGGGCACAGTATTCAAGGTGAGGACGTACTATGAATTTATAAAGGGGGGTCATCATACTTGTCCAGACAGGGACAGGTCTGAGCCTGCATTTATTTGCTTAGTTTATCACACCTTGTGGTACCTTCACAGGATCTTGGAGCACTCCACTCTGCCCTGGCACCCTGGTTGAAAATCACTGGTCTCCGTGCTGGGTTTTGGTGGAGTCCAGTGTTGAGAGTGTGAACATATAAACAATTTGCTGTGAAATAAAAGGCGTGGGACCTTAGCTGCTCCACAGTAATTTCATGTATGCATACTCTTTCTTCTGTGGTAAAGGTAAGCTAACTGCAGCAATTCAGCCATCAGTTAAAGGCAGTGGGGAGCAGGGGAAGTTCTCATATTTAACTTTCATTCGGTAAGGGCAGGCACGTGGGCAGTTATCAAGGAGCAGTGAACATACTAGTTTATGATAAATTGTTTGTAGGTCCCTAATCTGAATTGCTTGCATCTTTGTCCCTCAAGATTTTTATCTCTGAGCATTTTGCAGTTTCCATCGTGTCTGCCATTTCAGAGCAACGTCCTCTCTCCATAAAGTTCAGTCTAGACTGCCTAAGTGCCTTTCCTATTCTAATTACTTTGTCAAGAACTATTTCTGGTTCTTTCACTCATCTCTCAGGCTGTTGTCCCAGATCCCAGATACAATTTGTTTTCTTATCAGAAATTCATTAGCTTCCCAGAATTGCAGGATTGGCTGTCCAATTTCTCTCGGTCACACTCCTCTAGATTTTTACCATCTTTGCACACTTTCTGTTTACCTCTGTCCTTGGGCTTTATAGATTTCATAGACATCAGGGCTGGAAGGGACCTCGGGAGATCATTGAGTTCAGCCCCCTGCCCAAAGGGCAGGAAGTCAGCTGGGGTCATAGGATCCCAGCAAGATAGACATTCAATTTACTCTTGAAGGTGTTCAATGTAGGTGCTTGAACCACCTCCGCTGGCAGACTGTTCCAGACCTTGGGGGCTCAGACAGTAAAGAAATTCTTCCTTATGTCCAGCCTGAAACGGTCTTGCAGGAGTTTGTGACCATTCGACCTTGTCATCCCTTGGGGCGCTCTGGTGAACAAACATGGAGACTGATACTCTTCAAACTTCTGTATAACACATTCAAAAATGCCTGCTTCATCTGATTTAACTAAATGTAAGTGTCTACACACTCATTAATGCACCATAATTATGGTGCATTAAGCTTAGTCTTGTAATGACAATAACTTAGGTTGTTTATAGACATGCTCTGGGAGGGACGGGGGCTAATTAAAGTGCCCAGGGTGTCACATGTATCAGTATCCCCACTCTGAAAAATGGTGGAGGGGCACTTTGAACTAAGGCTCATCGCACTAGCTTTTGTTTAAAGCACCTGCCACCATTTTTCAGCATGTGGGATGCATATGATGCTGGAGTCTGCTGGAGCATGGTAGCTATCATGCTCCAGCAGACTTGATTAACGGAGTCTGCTCCAACGTGCTGTAATTACAGCTCATTGGATTAGCCTCCCTCCACATGTATAGGAGCCCTTAATAAGCTGTAATCAGTGCTACTGTGCATTAGCGCAGATGAACGTTTCTTTTGTGATGCTACTGCACATTAGACTAAATCTACTGTGAATTGGCATGGGCTTTTCCTGCTGCGCCAATGCGCAGAAGAATTAGTCTTCTGCGCATTAAGCATCTCGTGTAGACGTGCCCGCTGTTAAGCAGATCAAAGTGCTTCAGAAACACTTGTTTTCCTTTGTTAATCTGCATTGCTTGCGACTACAGAGCAAAGCATAATTCAAACCTTCTCCCATTGTCATTCATGTTTCCATGGATGTTCAGCTCTGGTGGACCTTTTAAAAACTTCCTTCTTCTACTCAGGGGCATTTTTTTCCCCTTTTGCTTTTCTTCTCATGCCACATGTTATTGAGCAGTTCCTCTGAGCCAAGGAAACAGACCAAGGTCTGCTTCATTCTGTGTCCAAGTTGTAGCTGCTTGGCATTCATATGACATAATAACTACTTCCAACTGCTTTGCACCAGGGCCTCTTAAAGATACTGGTTCCCGTGGACCTCTTGCTTGCCTGGAGTTCTTTGCCTTGTGTCAACCTCTGGAGCCGTGATTCTATCCCAAGTTTTCCCAAGTAATCAGTTGCCAAGTAATAAGTAACATTAAAGATTGTGTGTATGCGTGTGTGAGAGAGAGACAGAGAGAGAGATTAAGAGAGAGAGAGCGAGAAAGAGAGAGGTTTTCATAGATTTTATAGATATTAGGGCTGGAAGAGCCCTTGCAAGATCATTGGGTCCAGCCCCATGCCCAAGGGGCAGGATGTCAGCTGGGGTCAGATCATCCCAGCAAGATAAACGTCCAAGCATTTCTTACAGGTATCCAGAGTAGGTGCTTGTGCCACTTCTGGGGGATGCTAGAGACTTGGATGGTAAAGAATTTTTTCCTTATGTCCAGTCTAAAACAATCTTCCAGCAGTCTGTGACCATTAGACCTTGTCATTCCTTGGGGCACTCTGGTATACAGGTGTTCCCCCAGATCCTGATGCACACCCCTATTATTATTATAGGCTGCCACCAAGTCACCCCTGAGCCTTCGCTTCTCCAGGCTGAAGAATCCCATGGCTCTCAGCCTCTCATAAGGCCTGCTCTCTTGACCTCTAATCATGTGTGTGACTCTCCTCTGGACTCTCTCAAGCTTTGCCACATCATTTCTAAAGTGCAGAGCCCAGAACTGGATGCAGTACTCCAGCTGCGGCCTCCCCAAGGCCGAGTAAAGCAGGAGGATGACTTCTTGGGTCTTGCCTGAAATGCAATGGTAGATGCAAGCCAGTTTTATTTGCTTTGCCAGCTGTGGCATCACACTGGTGGCTCATGTTCATCTTGTGGTCAATCATGACCCGCGAGTCTCTTTTGGTCATGGTGCTAATGAGTGTAGCACTAATGAGCCTATAAGTATGATGTTGGTTTTTCCTTCCAAGGTGGAGCACCTTGCATTTATCCATGTCAAATGCCATCAGGTTTTGATCCTGAACAGGGATCTTCAAATGTCTATAGGATCATAAAAAGGAGGGCTGGAAGTGATCCCCAGAGGCCATCTGGTCCAATTCCCTGTTCAAGGATCGTTCCCATCCAAACAATCTCATATAAGTGGCTTTCTAAACTATTCCTAAAACTGCACAATCAACCCTCTCATGCTGTTACTGGGTATATTTCTCAAAGACACCAAAAGTCCCCTAATTTGCTGACAATCCCACTCCAGGATTTGACACCAGGCTTCCTCTGTCTAACCACATTAGTGTGACTGTTCGAAGGTGATGAGTGATGGTGCTATCGTTACTGTAGCCCTTTTATCACAAGTAGGTAGCAGTAGTTGGGGCCTTGCAGAATTGCTTCATCAATTCTCCTCCTGACAGGACTAAGTCAGAAGGAGAAGTCGGTGATTCAGGATAGGTCTATTCTTGGTGCTTAGAGAGACAGACACAAGTCCTCTTTCTGCCCTCCTTCTTTCACATTATGGCAACTAGAAAAGCCACATTAAGGGCTGACATCAACTTTTGTCATTCGCTGTGTGGCTTCCACTGGCATTAGATCACAGGCCGCGGAGTAGGGTGGGCCACCCGGGCTATGGCCCGACTGACTTTTAGCACGTTAATTTATATAACCCACGAATGCGCAATTGTCATTCCGGTTAAAACTGCATAGCTATTTTTTTATCTCCATAGCTAGCTAAATTAACTTGCTAAACATCGGTCAGGCTATGGCCCGGGTGGCCCACCCTGTTCTGCATCCCACGCATTAGATGATTCCAGGCTGTTCCTAGCCAGGCAGTGGTTTACTGAATGCTCCACATTATAGAAGTCTGTCCCTCATCTTCCACTTGTGTAGTAAATGACTGCAATACCCCCTGTGAATTTTGCATGCAATTCGCTGGGACCCAGCACCTGGCTCCACTGTGCCTGCTGCTTTGATCGCAGCAGAGGCATTATGTAGCAGGCAGTTTCCCAGCTCAGAAAATCCCCACGTCTGCCACTCAAGTGAGCTCTGTGCCCAAGGAGGCCTGTCTCCCTCCTTCTTCTCAGGCTTGTGCTCACAACTCTTTCTCCTGGCTTTCTGTTTCTAACACGTGCAGGCTGCTATACTGTTTTCAGCTGGGGAAGACCTTTGGTCCACAGGGTTTAACTTCTCATCCATGCAGCCTAGTGCCTTGGCAGTAGCCCCAGCTATGAGTTGCTTTTCCAACAGAGGGGCTTGATTGCTCTTTTGTATTGAGCCTGAAAGAGAGTGCTTAGCGTTGGCATGCCCAGTGTCTTTAATGAGCTTCGTTGCCTGTCTTAAATCTAAGCCTTACCTGCTGGCAGCCATCAGCATGCCTCAGCCTAACAACTGCCACATGGGTCAAGTGTATCTAAGAGGATCAGCCTTGGCAAACTGAGGCAAACATTGTTCTACTCCCCCCTACAAACCTTTTTTGTCAAAAGCAATCAGTTATTGTTTGAAAACCGTGAAAACTCTTCACAAGAGGGAGGCATTTGAAAGTCACGGTCAAATTTCATAACGGCTCCTTTCTCCGATGTTTACTTCCCACAGTGACATGTGGGAACAACCTCGGTGAGACAACGGCAACCTAGCATGTTATTAAAAGTAAACCAGCATTACAGGAAAGAAAGCTATGCGTTGTTGTTAATGCCCAACCAAACAACCCTGAGTATTAGGCAATGTAAATATAATCTGATGATGTTTCACATATGTTTTCTGTCTATCAGCCATCATCTGCAACATTCCCCTCCAGGCCTGTAGCAAAAGACCTCTTTCCACTTATATATAGAAAGTGGATTTTTTTATTGCCAAATCAGACGTGCACATGTGGCTTTCTCCTGGTATTTCCATGACTCAATCAAACTCCCTAACTTGTCAGTCTCAATCCATCAGGCTTGTGCATGGGGCTTGAGGTTTCACATTAGCATGGCTGCGCCTTTGGGTTACCTAAGGAACAGCACGGGTATGGGGTAATACAGTAGTGACCTGCAGCAGATGGCCTATGACCGGAGTATCAGCTCTGAAATACCACATCGCGGTAGAAATCCTGACTCGCCACCCCGCTGTAGTAGATGCGGTCAGCACCGTGTGGCTTCTGGAGGGTTGCTTCAAGAGGAGACTTCCTGTCTCACTTGCCATAAGAGCATGGTCTTTCCTCAGTGCATCTTCTCATTACTCTGTGCGGAAGGAAGCTTTATCTGTGGCTAAAGCACTTGACCGGGATTTGGGAAACCCGAATTCTGTTTCTTTTTCTGCCCCCAGATTCACGTGACCTTAAGCAAGTCACTTAGGGCCAAATCCAGGTTGGTAAACTAGGTGCCTAAATAGGACTTACACTGAATTTTAGGTTCCTGCATGACAAAATATGCCCCAGAATTACAACTTGGCTTTAGCAGCTTCGGTCGGTAACTTCGTTTAGCACCTACATAAAAGACTGCAGGTGTGTTTTTCTGTGCACCTCATGCCTGCCTCCATCACAATCCAGAACACAGGGGAAAGCCACTGAGGAGAGTCTGTCAAAGTCCCTGATCTAAGTCCTTAGATAGACCGAAGTCCCCAAAGGAGAAAGGTACAGTTATTTCCTTGTCTTCCTTGTGCATTTATATTGTAAGGTTGTGGGAATAAGGACTGTCTTTTGCCTTATATGTGTAACACTAGGACAATGGGATTCCTGGGCACGGCTTTAATGCTAAGAAAAATAGTGAACTCTGAATCATTTCTTCCAGAAGTACTTGAGATGTGAGCATGCTGCGAACTCAGCAGCCATCTTCAAGGACCGCTGTTTTCAGTATGAAATGACGCATCTACTTTGTGCTATGATTTGGCATCGTTTGAGATGAGAGATGCTGTAGAAATTCATCATATTGATTGTAGGCCTTGTCAATAATGATTAGGAGGAACAAAATACCACCCAGCCCCTTTGTTGTTGTTGTTGTTGTTATCTCGATAGTATTGTTCAGTGATATTGCAGAATTTCCCAATAATAGTGGTTGATCTTGGGGAAGATTTACTCAGTCATACCGTCATTGGCCATTACTTTGTTGGACTCTAGAAGGGCTGGACGTTCCTCAATCAGAGCTCCTTTAGGCATGTCTGCTTAACTCGTCTCTCCTGTGCTGGACTCTAATTACAGCTGGTGGAGACAGGAGGTGTGTCAATACAAGAGGAGCTTCTGGGGAGGGCAGGATTAGTGCCAGTAGCTGATCAAAGGGGTTTTTTAATTCAGGCTTGCAAGGTGTGCTGATCAAAACCTGATGACATTCAACACAGAGAAATGCAAGGTGCTCCGCCTTGGGAGAAAATACCCACACCATACTTACAGGCTCATTAGCACCACAACTGAAAGAGAGTTGGGGGTCATGACTGACCATAAGCTAGACACGAGCCACCAATGCGATGCTGCAGCCGGCAAAGCAAATAAAACTCTGGCTTGCATCCAGTGATGCATCTCAAGCAAGACCCAGGATATCATCTTCCCGCTGTACTCGGCCTTGGTGAGGCCGCAGCTGGAGTACTGCGTCCAGTTCTGGGCTGCACAGTTCAGACAGGATGTAGCAAAGCTCAAGAGAGTCCAGAGGAGAGCCATGTGCATGACCAGAGGGCAAGAGAACAGGCCTTATGAGCAGAGGCTGAGGCTTGGGACTCTTCAGCCTGGAGAAGCGAAGTCTCGGGGTGACTTGGTAGCTGCCTATAAGTACATATGGGGTGTGCATCAGGATCTCGGGGAACACCTGTTCACCAGGGCACCCCAAGGGAAGACAACGTCTAATGGGCACAAACTGCTGGAAGACCGTTTTAGACTGGACATAAGGAAAAACTTATTTACTGTCCAAGTCTCTGGAGTCTGGAATAGGCTTCCCCAAGAGTGGCACAAGCACCTACTCTGGATACCTTTAAGAAATGCTTGGATGCTCACCTTGCTGGGGTGATCTGACCCCAGCTGACTTCCTGCCCCTAGGGCAGGGAGCTGGACCCAACGATCTTGCAAGGTCCTTTTCAGGCCTAATGTCTACGAAATCTAGATGGTTAGCATGTTTAGCGCAGACCTAAGGACCATACAGTTAGTCTCAGAATGGCTGTCAGGATCCACCTCCGTTGTATTACAGCACAGCGTAAATCATCCCTCCCCTAAGAAAGCTTTAAGCACGTTTGGATATAAAGGCCAACATGAATCTAAGTTATTAGAAGGCATCCACAGTACTTACCTTAGTCGGATAGGGTGGCCAGGCTGACAACCATAAATCTTTTCACCTTTCACCGTGTATTGGGTTGTATCTACTTCGATTCATAATTGCGAAGCAGTTTCCAGCTTCCCTTTCCCATCCCTTTTTCATTGGGGCAACACTCAAAAAAGCAGTGTTAGAAAGGGCGTTTATCTGTGCGTGCGTGAGAGAGATTTAATAGGCCTTTGAAAGACATGGTAAATGAAGACGCTTTCCTGTAAGATTTGATTTCTTTGATGATATTAGAGTCTGGCAGCAGCGATGACAGAAAGCTTTATTTTTGGTGTGGAAGGAAGAGAGAGGCTGCGGAGGAAGGAAAGCAGTGAAACATTTGGATTTACGTTAAGGAAGAAATGAGCTAGTTTTTATGTGAACAGCAACAAACATGAAACCCAACATTGTCAACAGATGCCCTGATTTTGAGGTGACCAGCTCTAGATGCCAAGAGTCTAATTCTTCAGAAGGAGAAAACTGAGTTGAAGAAAATGAGTCGTGTTCTGAGGCCTGAAAATGATGAGACCTGAAATTCGTATTTGTACAGGAGCAAGTCCCTATGTTGGGGGACAAATAGTGGCTGCTTAAATGTTTAGACAATTAGGGGCCAAACATTCCCGATGAGAAGCGTCGCATTTCCTCACACCTCACCTCTCACCTTTTTGTAAATATGTGAAAATCTCACCCTTCATTTGGAAAAGCTCTTACAATTGCAGAGAAAAAACAAGGCAATGTGACCTGAGTACACCCAAAAGATTCAAAACCCAGATGATCAAGAAAATTCCCACTCTTATCTTTTCTTGGGATGATTTAATTGTGTGCCGCAAACACAGTCAATAGAAGGCCGCGCATCACCTTGTACGAGGGGACATTGGCTTAGTGAGTAGGGAGGTGGCTGGGAGCCAGCCACACCACCGATGTGAAAATAATGCATACTTCACTGCCCCCCCGAACCCTCCCAGTTATCTGTATTTGTAAATACCGAATCCTGCCTACGCACATTTTAAAATATTTTTTAAAATAACAGGTATCATTTCTCAAATTTGTTATTTAAAGGTGTCAAAATAAATCACCGGAGGGAACGGGGTTTTCTTCGAACAATGGGGCTTGTTCAGAAGTAAGAGATCCTCCCTTCCAGTGGGATTTAATGTCAATATGAGAAAGGGAAGCGGCCTGAAAATACTTTGTGCTGCGTCAGGGCATTTGTTTTAGGAAGGGTGCTTGGCTACCCCAGCCTCTCTTTCAGAGGGAGCCCAGGGTTTTAGCACCACCCAGATACCAGAGTAATCCTCAGGGCCTGGTGGAGCTGCCCAGAGCAAGGAAATTTGGAGGTCAAGCTTGTTCTCTGCTCTCGACGGAGGCTCACAGTCCACACCGTAAGGATAGCTCTGGGACTTTGCACTCCATCCCTTTGCCTTTGCCACGTTTCGATTCCTGTTATGAAGCCAGAATATCCTCGCCCGCTCGCTCACTCTGCCTGGCTTGTTTCTCTCCCCTAGCCCTGTTAGAATAGGGACTTCGCCTCCATTGCCTCTTTCTTCTTGGCTCTGCTCTCTCTTGTCGCCATTCAAGTAGTATCTAGCCTCGTTCTGGAAATCTGGATGGCCATGCCTTTGATTAAGAACAGATTAGCTGAAAATATGCTATGATGAAGGTGATGAATACGCTTGGCCTAATCATTAGCTGGTATAAGTCAGCTCTGTTGACCTCCTATTAAGTGCCCGGGGAGCCTAATTATGAAAGATAAACCAAAACGCTCCGTTGGACAGTTCCAGAGGAATTTCTGAGTTTAGCACAAGTGGCCTGGTTCACATCAGCCCTCCGGCCCATGCATTTCCCCAGCCGATGCCAGAATGCTTAACAGTC
Source organism: Crocodylus porosus (assembly GCF_001723895.1). Taxonomy (NCBI): domain Eukaryota; kingdom Metazoa; phylum Chordata; order Crocodylia; family Crocodylidae; genus Crocodylus; species Crocodylus porosus. Next base: position 198,812,679 of record NW_017728906.1, on the reverse strand, counting down.
AGTGTAAAAGTTGATGACTACGTCTTCCAGCTTGCAGATGCTGGTCTCAGTTAGGTCTGCGGTAGTTAAGCAAAGTCTGATAGGACCACTGGAAAGCAGTAACACAGAAACAAAGAAGGGGAAGGAGAAGAAGATTGAGCTCTACCAGTCGTTTCCTACGCTATATAACTACCAAGGAATTACCCAAGTAGGATGTGTCCACCTAGTCGTAACAAAGGAGTCCTTTTCATGGGTCGCAGAATTTACAGTTAGACAAAGCCACCTATGTCACCCCTTCATAGCATCTGACAAAGTAAGCCCCTGCTTACAATGGCTTGCACACCTCTGATTTAGTTAGTCTATAAAGTGCAAATCTGCCTTCATTCAGTTGCCATGCCATGGCAGCAGAATATACCTTTGAGATGCAGCAATTTGGGGAAACCTTGAAGAAAGAGGGTAAAACCAGGATGGCCATACTCTCCATATATAATAGACACCTGGGTTATGTCTCCAAACCTGGAAATGTGCTTGTACAGTTAGTCCGGGATCACCCCAATGGCTGCTCTTAGGTGTGCGGAGGACTGAGATTTCAAGAGGAGCCATTAGGATTGGCCTGGACATAGCAACTTGGCACCCTTAGTGTAGACATTACCCTTCAGGATCATAAATGGTTGGATTAAGTGAAATAACCTTAAGGCTTTTTTCTGGGGGAGGAGGGGTATTTTTTTGTGGGGGGTTGTTTTTGCAAGAGGCAGCCAAAATCAAAGAGATGCCCTGGTGGCTTTGCACATATGCACTCCTGAGCTGGGATAGCCTCAACCTGGTTGCAATGCACAATCTAAGCCCTTATCCTAAGATCCTTTCAATAAGTAAGAGATGTCCAGCCTGCCATAGAAACACAGGGCTAGATCTCCCCTGCCAGTAGCAGTGTTTCAGGCGTGTCTCCATCTGTGCTGCAAAGCAACCTGTTTCCAAGATGAGAAGCAACAAGTTGCCCTTCCCTTCCCATGGCTTACGCAGCACATTCCACTGTGCAGCGAAGGAATGTCCTTGGAGACGGAGCACATCAATAATGTGCCTAAACTCCCACAATAATGCGTGGGAAGGGAGCGTATCATCTGCAGTAATCTGCTCCCCCACATGCACACAGACTATTTGGGTTGGATATGAGTTATTAGCACAGAGAACCTGACTCTGCTTCTGTGAGACCGCTGCACTGGGGAGCACAGAAGAGTCCCTCAGGGTGAACCAGCAAGTCTTTTCCAGTCAGCTACCAAGTGGCTGTTGACATCATTGCCAATATTGTTTTAATCAGCTGCTAATTGTCCAAAAAATAAGTCACAGACCCTGGCACCCCATAGGACCAGCGTGATTAAGGCATGCCAGCTTCTACTGCCAGCAGACTACAAGAGATGGTACCACAGCTGCTGGCCTTTAGCTCTCCAGGCTTGAGCCAGATGCCCTTTTACAGCAGGGGTGCCTAGCACATACACAGAATGGGGCTCAAACTCATACCTCTGGGGTGATGCTGAGACATGTTACTGATTCTGCCACCCCAAAGCTCCTCAGTCCTGGTGACAGAAGTGACTACTCTGGTCCTTGATCTTGGTTGCACTATGCAGAAGCATAACAACGACTGTCTGCACCCGGGGCAGGCCTGTCCTGCAGAGGATGATGCCGACAGATTGCATGTCACGAGACCATTTAAAAGGCCAAATTTATCAGTGAGCAAAGGTGAGGAGAGGATTAACTCCCTTGCTCATGGCAGCCCCTACACTCGCACCTCCTTCATCAGCACCGGCATCTTGCAACCTGCTCACCTATCCATAGTTACGCAGCTGGTTCTTGTGCACAGGCTAGGAAAGGAGTCTCAGTGACTCAACTGATGACTTGGAGACATTGTCCTCAGCCTTCAGCAGGACATGGCACAACAGAGCAGTGCTCCCCTCCTGCTGTGAAGAGGTGCGGGAGGGTCGGACCCAATGCAGCGCGGTAGCTAGATGTGATCCAAACTGGGAATGAAATGGGCCTTCTGCTCCCCAGGCCCAGGCTTCCAGGGTCTTGGGGAGCCTCCCACCAGCTTCTGCAGATGTCTGGCAGGAAGCCTAGAGCCTGGAGCCCTTGAGAGCACTGGTTCAAGCCATTGTTTTCAAGGCCTCCAAGCTCCCAGTCAAGGGTCTGCCGGACATGCAGCCTAATCCAGTGACTGAGTCTCCAGATCTCCATGCCAGCTGAGCTCCCCGACTCCTGCAGCATGAAGAGCAAGGAGCCCTGAGGGCTGGGCAGCCCCAGGAACGAGCTGATTTGGGAATTTGGAAGCCTTGAGGTGCCTGGCCCTGAGGCAGTCTCAGGCCAGTGTCTTTCTCTATGAACCCCTGGGGATCCTTAAGTGGGAGGCCGTCTGGCCTTGGAGCTCATTGACTTTGATGCAGCTTGCATTACAGGGCAACCCTGGAGTTGTAGAAATGTGGGCTCCAGGGAAGCCTGCCAGGCAAGCCAGCAGGGAACTAGGCAGATTTCCAATCACGAAAGGTCATTGAAGCCGAGATATTTCTGCAAAATATTTTGGTTTGGCCAAATTGGTATTTTTCTGATGAAATGGTTCCATTGGAAAATTCCTGATCAGCCCCAGCGGTTTTTTTTTTTTTTTAATATCTTTGGATTCCTTTTGTGCATATAGCATTGTAGGTCAGATGACGAGATTTTCTTTTGTCAGAGGAACTTATAAATGGGAGATGATTGCAAGAAGGAAATACTTCAGATCAATCAGCAGAGAAAGCTAAAGGGAAATGACATTGTGAGGTTAAAACGTTGGGGTATGGCACTGGAAAAGGTGCCAAATTCCTCTGATACATAGCTTGAGCGTCACCATGTTTTTTCATGGATTTTCTGTCTTCTTGACCCCTATTACTGCAATGAGGTAGTCCAATATATATAACATGAGGAAGGAACTCCAGTTCAAGTACCCATTGCCCACTGCTGAAGTTGTCTAGGTTGATAAGCCCAGAGAAAAGCAGCAATATATATGATATATATATATATCTGCATACACTGTGTAGCACAACAGAGACCCATAGGAGCTACAACAATAGACAATTAAAAATCATTTTGGAGGCTAACTTTCATAGAAGCATAAGCAAGGAGGATGGCAGTGCTCTCAGGTCAAACAGTCCAGCCCTCTGCTCAAGGCAGGGTCAGCCCCATCTACACCATTTTAAATAAGTGTCTAACCTATTCTTAAAAGGCTTTATGAACAATTCTCTATCACACCTGCCAGGCACAATGCCCGAAATATCAGAAATCATAGAGAAGTAGGGCTGCAAGGGACCTCCAGAGATGGCCTAGTCCAACCCCCTGCCTAAGGCAGGATTGTCCCCATTCCAAACCATCCTATAAAAATCCATAATCTAAACTCTTATTAAAACTATTGTCAACCCTGGCACAGCACAAGATATGACACCCTAACCTGCCACAGGTAAAGCATGGGGACCATAGCAGTCAATGTCCAGTTGCTGGAAAAGTTGCTAATATACACTCAAGAGATCCCAGGAAATGGGCTACATCCCCCGCTACAAAGGAAGGCAAACCCTGCATAGACCATACCTAGCTGACCATGAGGTAAAATGCCTTTCTGATGCCAAATATGATGATCAGACTGGCCCTGAGTAGTGGGGCAAGACCCTCTAGCCAGGAACCTCTGGCTTTGAGTCCCAGAAGGAGCATCATCACAGCCCAGTCACAATCCCCAGCCTCGGCTGCAGCCAATGCCTCTAAGGAAAGCTTAAAAAACCCCAAAACCTGACACACGTAGCAGAAAGGGAGATGGGGTGGGGGGATTCCCAGCCGGCCCCATCAAATGCACCTTAACTTTCCAAAGATACTCATAGATTCATAGAAAATGAGGGTTGGAGGGACCACAGGAGGTCATCTAGTCTAGCCTCCTACTCAAGGAGGGACCATGCCCAACTAGATCACCCCAGTCAAGGCTTTGTCAAGCTGGGTCTTGAAAACCTCCAAGGATGGAGATCCCACCACCTCGGTGGGTAACCTGTTCCAGTGTTTTACTACCCTCCTTATGAGACAGTTTTTCCTAATAGCCAACCTCAACTTCCCTTGCTGCAACTTGAGCCCATTGCTCCTTGTTCTGTCACCTGCCCCCACAGACCAGCCCAGCTCCATCCTTCTTGTAATCACTCTTCAGGTAGTTGAAGGCAGATATTAAATCCCCCCTCAGTCTTCTCTTCTGCAGTCTTCTCTTCTCAGCCTCTCCTCAGAAGTCATGCTCCCGAACCCCCTCTCCATTTTCACTGCCCTCCACTGGACTCTCTCTAATTTGTCCACATCCTTTCTGTAGTGGGGGGCTCAAAACTGGACACAGGACTCCAGATGTGGTTTAACCAGTGTTGAATAGAGGGGAAGAATCACTGCCCTTGACCTACTGGCAAATCTCCTACAATGTAGCCCAGGATGCTGTTTGCCTTCTTGGCAGCAAGGGCACACTGCTGGCTCATATTAAACTTACTGTCCACTGTCACCCCCAGGCCCTTTTCTACAGAGCTGCTGCCCAGTCAGTCAGTCCCCAGCCTGTACTGGTACATGGGATTGTTCTGTCTTAAGTGCAGGACTTTGAACTTGTCCCTGTTGAACCTCATGAGATTTATTTTGGTCCAATCCTTCAATTTGTCTAGGTCACTCTAAATCCTAGCCCTACCCTACAGTGTATCTACTACTCCCCACAGGTTGTCATCTGAAAACTTGCTGAGGGTGCGCTCCAACCCATCTTCCAAATTATTGATGAAGTGACCTCCTTTAAACCCTAGACCCATGGTGCTCTGAAAGTCTTGGACACAACTGAGTGCTAACCCCAAGCCCAGCTAAGACGGGATGAGCTGTATTATTCCATAGACTCAGTGATGTTCTTTGTTGGTTAGGAAGCTGCAGTGTGACACTGCTGCTAAAATAATACAGTGCCTTGCCACTGCTATCAGCTATTTGGTCAAGCCCAGACAGGGCACATAACAAAGCACCTTCCTTCTCTTTGTGTTCAGTGATTGTCTTTTCCTTCTTTCAAAGACAGTCAGGCTCCACTGAGAATTAGCCAGTCAGTTATTTCCAGACACTCCCATCTGGCTGGCTGCTGAGACCTGATACATGAGCTGGACAGTAGTAATCTCCAAAGATAAAAAGGACTGTCCAGGAAACACGCCGGCCAGGCTTCCATTTGTGCAGCCCAAGGAGAGCATGAAGGCCGCCAGTGCTACACAACACAACACAAGTGAAGTTAGTGGATTCTGCGCAGTTCACGCATTATCGGAAGTGCAGCCAGGGGGGTTTAAATCTTCATTTCTAGGGCTGGTTCTCTTTCTGCGTGCCAAGAACCACAAGTAGTTTCACTGAAGTCAGTGGAATTGCAGGTGAGAAGCTGCGTCGGGCCCTTTTGCACAGAGACAGTGTCTACTTTTGTTAAGGGTGACGCACAGTTCACATTCACAGAAATCTGCACAGTGAGACAGCGTATCAGTTGGTGGAAATCCATGTAGCCCCTGCTGAGGACGCCCCCTCTTGAGACTTAACCCATGTTCATTTTTTTAATTTTGGGGGTGCTAATAAGGACACAAATCACTAAAGATGTTCAATTGCTTTATTGATAGATATTGGCATGGATAAGAGTTCATTGTCTAAAGTGAGATGGGAACTACTGTGATACCAAAAAGCTATTCTTATCTGGAGCAAAATGGCTATATGCATGTGCCTTGTATAGTTAGTTGCCATGTATACTTGCATACACTTGCATAGTTGCCATGTACACTTGCATACATAGATTTCATAGATTTCATAGACATTAGAGGCTGGAAGGGACCTTGTGAGATCATCGAGTCCAGCCCCCCCCCATAGGCAGGAAGTCAGCTGGGATCAAGTGACCCCAACAAGAAATACATACACGTGTTTTTTGAAAGAGTCCAGAGTAGGTGCTTGCACCATCTCTGGTGGGAGTTTGTTCCAGACCCTGAACACTAACACGGTAAAGAACTTTTTCTTATGTCTAGTCTAAATCGGCCTTAGATGGGACAAGATAAAGGTGATCAACAGTTGGCTCCAGGATTTGTGCTTTAGAACATTTGAGCCCAGAAATGAGATTCTTCTCAATGAGTTATTTTCACTGGAGTATTGGCTAACTGGGATCTTGCGTGACTGATAAAAGACCTTTAAACTGGGAAACAGAGAGAAGATTGACTTGTCTAGCCTTCTGGTTTTAAATACCAGGTTTTAAATATCAGGAAGAAGAAAGGGAAACAAGGATACAGCAGAGGATATGAGTTTATGGCTGTTAGACCTTGTTACCCCTTGGGGAGCTCTAGTAAACAGCTGTTCTCCCAGGTCCTTATGTACGTTTCTTATATAACTGTAGGCTGCCACGAAGTCCCCCCTAAGCCTTCTCTTTTCTAGACTGAAGAGTCCCAAGTCTCTCAGCCTCTCCTCATATAGCCTGCCCTCCAAGCAGGTATACATCTTGTATACTTGCCATGTTGACTTGCATACACATCTTACTAGGGCTGTGCAAAATGGCATCATTCCAATTTGACTTCCATTTTGATGATTCGACGGAGCAGTGTTTCATTTTGAGTTTCGTTTCATCGAAACTGTTTTGCTGTTTCGCTGTTTCACTGCTGTTTTGATGTTTTGCCCATAGGTGATTATGGGGAACCATAAATGCAGCAGGCAGGCAGATCAGGGGCTCCTCTGCACCCCTGGGAGGGCTGCTGGGACTGTGCCCAAGTCCTCCCGGGGGTGTGAGCCCCCAATCTGCCTGCCAGGTGAGAGAAGGCGGGTGCTGCCGCTTGGGGCCAGTGGAGCCGGGGCAGATCAGCTTGGGCGGGGACTGGGGTGGGAGAGGGTCCCCACACCAGCTGATCACATCCACACTCTGGCGCAGCCCTCCCAGGGGTACAGGGAGCCCCCTGATCTGCCTGCCAGATGACAGGAGGTGGGTGCTGCCAGCTGGAACCAGTGCCGAAGCCAGTATCCCTTGTTTTGTTTCGAAGCTGTTTTGAAGGATTTTGTTTCATTTCTATTTCACTGTTTTGAGCTTGAAACGCATCAAAACAGCTTCGAAATGAAACTCCGGGTGAGATTTTGCACAGTCCTACATCTTACCCCTAAAATCAGCCTTCCAAAATGGGCATAAGTAGGGAAAGTGAATTTTCTTTGCTGCAAACTAAAGGCATTTATAGACGTGCCTCAGGAAGTGGCGGTGAGAGGCAGGGGGTGGGCGGGGGGAATGGCGCTTTAAATAGCACAGCGCTGAGAGCCATGCTAATTAAAAGCACCCAGAGTGCCACATGTATAAGGGCCTGTGCACTGAAAAATGGTAGCAGGGTGCTAAAGCTCATTGAATGAGCTTTAGTTTAAAGTGCCCCGCCACCATTTTTCAGCGTGAGGAAACGATACTCATGATGCTGGAGTCTGCTGGAGTGTGGTAATTACTACGCTCTGGAAATGTCAATAAATCAAGTCTGCTCTGACATGCTGTAATTATAGTGCATTGGGTGCATCAGAGCAGCCTCTCTGCATGTGTATAGGAGCCCAAGATGAGAAGAATAGGACCAGGGAGACACTGGGCACGTCTACGCGAGACGCTTACTGCACAGTAATTAATAACACTGTGCATTAGTGTGCTGGTAAAAAAGTGCTAATATGCTACTGTGTAGTATTAGTAGGCTACTGTGCAGTAAGCATCACACACATAAAAAAAAAAAAAAAAACAACCACGCGCTGGTGCTACTGTGCAGTAACTGTAGTTACTGTGCATTTAGTTAGTAGTCATCAAGCAAGTCCTAAAGGAAATGCACAGTAACTGCTGCGCATTAATGAATGTGTAGATGCGCCCACAGGGTTCTAATGGTTGCCAAGATGGCTGTCTCTGAGCCCAGGAAGCAGAAGGGATGAGTCCTGTGTTAACCTTCTCACAATTGCTATGGGCTGAGCACTGTAGATTGTGCCTGAAACAGCACTCGAGCTGGTTGAGGGCAAGTGAGCATGCCTGCCGCATGGGATCTATTGCAGCTTAGTGAGGCTTTTGGGGTGGTGTAAGTCTTGCTACTGCCCTTGCAGTGATCTGGGGCCAATTGTGTTGCTGTCCTGCCACGCCTGGAAGTTCCTGCTGCCTCACCCAAGCTGTCTCCTGAGGCACCACAATTTTCTGGACACCCTTTGTTTCCAGGAGGATTTCTTGTGTGTCACGTAGTCAGCCATGACTCTGGGTAAATCTTTTTTTTCTACTTGCTGCTTTCCAAAAATAAGGTGCATATCTTTTTTTTCTGGCGGGTGGTTTATACAAGAAAATACAATATTTGTTCAACCCTAGTCATCCTAATGACCCTCCTGTGTCCTGTTCTAGCTGGAGTCATCTTTCTTGAACACAGGAATTGTGGCTAGAATTGTGTGTATGTTCTGCATGAGGTCTCACCAGTATCTTGCACAATGGTATCAATTCTTTCCCACTTCTACTGGAGATACTTCCCCTGCATTAACCCTTTTCCCTGCCACATCACACTGATGACTAATATACATCCTGTGATTGGCTCAGATCTTTTTCTTCCTTTTTTATTTCCAACTGATGGGCTCCCAGCATGTGGCAGGAATTGGTGTTGTTACATTCTACACTATTCAATTTCATCCCGTTTTTATTACTCCAGTCTTCACTCAAGGTTGTCCGTGTCTTTATCCATGGTAGTCCAGTCCTCTCCTGTATCACTGACACCTCTTATTACCACTGTGACTTCTGCACATTTCATTTGCGTGGTCCTACTTGTTTCCTTCATGTTCGCAAATATTAAAGTCTTCTTCCCAAGGCTTATTGTTGAGCAGGTTAATGGAGTTTCTCTGCATTTTCTTGAAGTATGATAGCAGGAGCAGGGCCTAGCTCTCAAAGATGGTATTTTTGTGGAAAACAAAATAACGACTTCCATCTGTCTGATCTCTTTCCAAACCATGATCTGTGGAGCACTTGCTGGTGGTCTGAGAGTTGGCTCTTCACAAGGCGTTGGCTCCTCCTTCTTTCCAGCTTGTGAATTTTATACTATTAAGCAAAACAAGAAGTGCTTTTGCAATATTATGTTCAAATGTAAGCAACTGCAGAAGTTACCAGAGAACTGTGATTGTGGTGGGTGGTCACCTGTCAGACGGTCTCGGTGCTAGAATCGGATCTGCCTGTGCAAAAGCTTGAGAACCGCTGATTTATTGTCATTGTTTAGTATGCGTGCTACTGAAGCATCTGGTAGGAGATTCTCCAATATTCGTAGATCTCCATATGTTCCAGTAGTAACGTCTATGCTAGGGACCAGAGCCCCAGCGTAGTGGCGATTGCACAGATGCTAGTTGAAATCAGGTGGTTCTTGCCCCACAGGTTTTACAGTCAGGTAAAAGGAAGAGACTATGGGGATGGTGCAGGCAGAGGTGAAGGTACCAATGAAACAAACACACCTTGCACAATGAGCACTAATTATCGTCTGCCTAGCTATTATTTGCTGAAGCTGGCCTGTAGGCTTCTTGGCATGGACCACCCACCATGTGACACAACTAAATTGTATCAGCCTCTCCTGACATTCCCCAGCTGTGGTTTCCTATTAGCAGCTCGATAAACAGCTCCGATTAAAATGCCTTTGTTAGACCGAGCCTGTAGCATGACTTGGCAGAGCATCCAGCCGTGACCTTTCAAATACGTGGTGACTGTCATCTCTTGGTAAAGCATGCTGAACTGGGGTTTTACACAAACCCCGGGAGAGCATTTACAGCATTGTGTCTTTTGCTGTGCATCTTGTACAGATCGCACTTGCTCAGCAAACACTTACACTTGTGGGGAGTGTACCTCGCATGACTTGCAGATATGCCAAGTCTGTGGGTTGTGTTTTGGGGACCTAATTTTTAGGAGTTATTTCAGTGACCATGGAAAGGGAGCAGCTTTTTGCAATCTGTATAATGCAGCAGAGTTGAGGGTGGAAAACCAAGAAGAAATTTTTGATGACATGCAGGGAGATGGAACAGATCACCCAAGCCAGGACCTGGTGGCAACATCTCGGGGACGTCCCGGGTTCTTGTAGCTCATGCCATGGGATATGGAATGACCACTAGTTGCACTAGTTGCAAAGTTCACCATACTTAAGGCACAAACATAATGCAATGGGGACCTCTGATTAGCATACAGTTTTCACTGCCCTACCACCATCTCTGCTGGTCAAGAGCTTTGTTAGCACCACTGGTCTCCCAGATAGTGCTAAGAGATCATTAAAGCACAATTAACCCTTAAATCAAACATGAAATATGAATGCAGGCAACTTTGCATCCTAAAATCAAAGTTTCACTTAAATGCAAACAATTCGGTGTCTTAAAATCAGAGTCTCGGACAACTCAGTGTTCTAAAATCAAAGTCTAACTTTATTAGTACAACAAGTATTATTTTAGCAGTTTCTATATTCAGAGAGAGAAAAACATTCAGTACAATAATCTCACTCAATCCCAGACGTTACTTTGCTCAACAGAGAAGATGGCCACTCTGATCCTGGAAGCAAAGGGTACGTTGTGGGCTGGGATGGTCCAGACAGGTGTTGAAGCCTGGATTTATGACAATGATGACGAACTTTCTTGTTCCCCTTTTTATGCTTTACTTCAGCTTCAGTCCTTTGATGACTCTTTGCTTTCAGATTGATCTCTCTGCAGTCAGCATACTGACCATCTTTGGCCATTGGTCTTCCTTACCACCTTTCCTTAATATATCCAATTATTTTATCTCTCTGATTCAGCTGGTTAGTGCCAAGTTCAGTTAATTGGAGCTGGTACCAAGGCCATTGCTGTTTTATCACTTTTCACAGTGATAAAAAAAAGAAAAGCTATAATATAGTGAGCTCTATAAAAACAACTCAAAGCCAGCTAATAATAAAGAACAAAAAGTTAATAAGGACAAAGCTTAAGCTACCCTAGCGACTTGTTTCTACCTGTTATGCAGGAGGCTTGAGCTCCTACAACACTTAAGACCACACTTTGGTGTTTGCTTGATGCTGACTTGGAAACGTGCAAGCTACTGGATCTGTATAAAGTGCCCATCAATCTGATGACGAGGTCTGTTGCTGCTTAGCTCAGTGCCGAACCAACTAGATCCCGAGATACTACGTGATCATCAGCTGCTGAATGTGTGTAGCATTGACAGAGGCAGACAAGGTTTTTTGGGTTAATGTGATTTTTTTTATTAGACCAACTAAGTAGTTGGAAAAATTGTTCTCTGCAAGCTTTCGGGTATCAACACCCTTTTTCAGAAAGAGAACATTTTTCCCCCAAATTATTTGGTCTAATACAAGATATCACATTTCCCCCCCAAGAATCTTGTCTGCCTATGTCCTTCGACCAGCGGTTCCCAATGAGGTGTCTGCAGGCGCCATGGCGCCTCCCCTGAGACTTATTCAGGTGCCCAGGCAAATCAGTAAAAATCATTATTCCAACAAAAAATGCTGTCACTGCTAAACAGCAACATTTCACATTTTTTTTCACCATCTGTATGCATTGGCTGCCAAAATGAGACTGAGTCGGTCTGACGGTCGCAGTGGCAGGGTGGCGCTTACTACTCCCTCCCCAAACGAAACTATGCGCGTGCGCATGTCCAGGCTTCTAAATTCTAGACTTTGATATTCATATTGGCACCCGCTGCTTTTTCTTTTAAATTCAAACGTGCCCTTGGGCACATAAACGTTGGGGACCCCTGCCTTAGACCAACCTGGCTACAACCTACACTCCTGTAGCATTGACAGCTATTTCTGATTTATAACTGTATGGGTAGAAAACATGCCGGCCATTTCTTCAGTCATGGCACTGCCAGGTACGTGTGTATGTGCATGGAGACAGTGTACATCTCACTTTTCTGCTCCCTTGATCCTGAATCATCTGCGTGCAAGAGATGCTCTGAATTCCACTGATGACTAATGTTCCCCAAGAGCCTCATGGGCAGCGGGGAGTGATGCTGGCTAGGGGGATATCCTGGCCAGGTCGTCTTGCCTCCGGCTGAGTCCCTGATGCTGGAAGCAGGGAAGAGGAGTGCATAAGAGCTCGTGTTCGAGTTCTGTACCACTCACCCAGAGGGAATCCGGCTGGAGCTGGGCAAAGCATTAGACTGGGAACCAGAAACCCTGGGTTCAAATCCCAGCTCTGACACTGCTGTGCCATGTGTGGTTGGGATTGATAACTTCCCATTCCCACCTGTTGTCTATGTAGGGTGCAAGCTTTGTAGGGAGGGGACTGCCACTTGCTACTTATACAGCACCTTGCACAGTGAGACTCACATCTTGGCAAAGATCTCTAAGCTCAGCTTTTGAGGCCCGTGAAGTCTTTCAGCAGTGCCATGGAAAGTGGTTGCTTTGCTCTTCTGGATCTGTCTCCGGACCTTTAAATTAAGCCAGTCCTTTGGGTTGGACTCTGTGCTGGTGTAACTCAATTGCAGTCGACCGGTTTACATCACCAGGGCCTCACAGTGATTTCCCCGTACTCTTTTGTATTATTCAAAGATAATCCTTTTGTATTATTCGAAGATAATTCAGCTAAAGGTGATTGAGTTCCCCATTCAGCCCTCCACTTTTTACATCCCACGCTAAATGAGAACGCTGATAACTAAGGGGCCATTCTGGTGCCAAGGGCAACATGCTACTTCTGTTACTCCTAAACCACCGTGCGATTCAGATGTAAACAGCTGAAAACCTAGAGGAGAGAAAATGAATCCAAGTATGCCGATAGATCTGCCACACATTGGGATGATTTATGAGCAAATGGTGAAAAAACAGGGAGATCGAACTCACCAACAACCAGGAACGTTTCTATTGGTTCTTTTTCTGTTTTTTTTTTACTTGCCTCTGCAGTCATGGTCTAATGGAAAAGGAGGGTTGCTTTAAAACCCCTCTGTGCAAGCTTCGGTTCCTAGGTCTTTTGCACTGTCCTAGTCCTGCTTTCTTCTCATGGACAGGTCGGTCCAGCTGGGCTGCTTAAACAGATGCAATTTAGCTGTGCTGTTTAGATAGGTGGAAGGTGTTGCTTGGCAGTAGTGTCAGGGCACAGGCGTAACTGGCTGGGACAGTGCCCTGGGCGATGGCAGTACGTGCTGCATCAGCCGGAGGTTCGCTGCTCTTGAGGCAGATGTTACCTCCTATTCTTGCCAATGACACATGTAAAAAAAAAAAAAAAAACACCCACCAGCAGCAAAGGAGGTGACATCTCCCCAGCAGCAGTGAACCCCAGGCTGTGGGCCACTGCCTCCTTTCTTCCCTCCTCATTGCTGGAGCTATAGGAAAGATCCATTTTGGTGCTCCACCTTCACCTGAGGACATGTCTGGGGCTTGTGCCCAGCTCATGGACCCATGGTTTCACTACTGCATGGGCGGATCTAGATTGTGCAAAGGCAGGGTGCAGTTGGTGAGGTGCATCATCCTATAGAAAGCAACACATTTTTCTCCAGTTATAAATAAACTAGAAGCTTCACTAATACACCAGGGCTGGATTATTCAGTTTAAAATTGAAGCAAAAACAAATACGGCTTCATTGGACTGAGTTGAAAACCATCTAGCAGGCAGTGAAATGGGAGCTTCGTTACTAGGAGTAGCTGAATTACCGAACAAAGGCTAGCTTGGTTGGCGGAGTAAAACGGAGAGGTCGTTAACACTTGTGGAAGTAAGAGTTTAGAAGAGGTCAGGTAGGTGATACTAAGCCATGAAGTTAATTGACTCTCTTGGCATGGCCTGAATAGAAATGCTGCTGCCGCTGCCAGGCAGTTGGTTTCAAACTTTGGGTGGAGTGGGGATCAAAAAGGGGGTGCAAGCGCAGCAATGCATCCCCTGGATCCACCTCTGCATTAACTGCATCGGGGGCTGCATTGTGCTAGGGCATATACATAGGGATAGTAAGGGAGCGTCCCAGCACTGTGAAGCTTTATGGTACATGAGATAGGCCAAGGAGAAGTAGTACTTCCAATAGATAGATGGCAGCCAAGGCAGCGAGAGGAAGGGTATGTCCGCACTGTGGCTGCAGCGTGCTGTCTGGGACATACCGTCCATCCACTCCTACGTTACTGCGGCAAACCCAGAAATACACCAGTGAGGATGATTTGAGGTCATCCCCAGCAGCAGCTTTCAGGCACACTGGAGACTGTGGCCTTGAAAGCATGGGGTTTGGATGGCATGAGTGGGAGGGATGGGCAGGGCTTGCTTGGGGCAGTTTTGCTGGCGCATGCTCACATCTCGGTACAGCTATCCAAATTGTTTGATCCAGGTCACATAGGAAGCCTGCCCACTTCCTTTAACCACAGGCCATTCATGCCCGCTCTCTGTTGCAAGTTTTCTGATGTCCCCAACTGACCCAGAAAGCTTGAGAGCCAGGTTTCCGGCCGGGTGCGGTTGGCTCATCAGTGGTGATCCTGCCACAGTTGTGGTCCTCCTGAAATGAATGCTGGTAGTTCACAGCTAGGGCTTGATGACTTTTATTTGGGTTTGGCATGATCAGAGATAGGTTTTAATAGTTTGGGTTGGTTTGCCGGTATGTCCTGCAGGCTGTACACCAGATCTTCATGGCAGAATGCAAAAAATAACATTCAATCGTATCTGGCAAAGGCTTTCCTAGGAGTTTGTCATAGTCTGTTTACACAGAAATGTGGGAGGCTCTGTGTGGGCGGCTGAGGTTACAAGAATAAAGCAAACAACGCAGCAAAAAAACATCCAGTTCTAAAGGAAAAATGCTAAATAAACTAGAGACCTAGGACCCGCCTTTGCTTTGGCTGGCCTGTGCAATCATTTTACAACTGCCACCGCATCACAAGTCTAGATTCTGGGCCAGATTGTCTGGGGGGTGTAAATCACTCAAACTGTTGAGATGCCCCTCGTTAGTGCAACCTCTGGGCATCTTCCATTTGACCCGGGAGGTTTGGCATAGTTTTACAAAATGGGGCAGGGGGGTACAACAAGGTGGAAGAGACAAAGTTACCACCTGCTTGGAGCTTGTGCCCAGGCCTGAGCTTGGACCAAGTGCTCTCAGTTCCTAAAGGGCTGAAATTCCCCTGAAATCAGTGGAGCTGCCCCCACTTCATCAGCAGAGAATGGGGCCTGCTGGCTTTGGTCATCAGGGTCTGCTGGGCTGTGATGGCTAGAAAATGATAGGTAGAGGTTTGCTTTTAGGAATCGGCTTGTCGGTAAAATAGACTTTGCATTGGAAAAACGGTTTAGGAAAATGGCAAGGGTTAATTGATTTCTAAAAGCCTGGTTGTCATGCAGGAATCAGGACTCGTGGTAGAGGCGGTATCTTTTATTAGACCAACTAGATTTTTGCAAAAAAAAATGTCTTTAACTCATCACACAGTTTCACAGCCTTCAAGGGTGCCTACGGCCAATGGATCCTGGGAAACCGAAAACATCCAAACTTTATTTTCATGATGGAGATAGGCCTGGCTCCAGTGCCCACTTGTAAAAACCCATGGGATTTCTGCTTTCAAATGAAATGATGAAGTTAAGGTGTACGCATTTGGTAGGTTTATGAAAATAGAGTTTTGGCTGACAAAACAGAACATGGACAGTCTGACAACCACAGAGAGACCAGTTACCGACGCCCAGAGATGAAGAGTCATCAGAAGAGAAAGCAAAAAGGAGACGAGTTTGCAAAGCAGCAAGCTGGCAGCAAGACAGCCCCTGACCTTCTGGGTTGCTAGCACTGGACATTCAAGCAAAGGACCGCAAGGTGCATTTACGTGCTGGCCGGACGCACCACTCGCCTGGTGTATATTTTGGGCACTGGAGCTGTACCACAAGTGGCAATGAGACGGCCACAAAGATGCTGGGGGTGCAGCTGCTCCAGCTCCCAAGGCATAAACACCAAACCTACATTTTTTGGGCACTACCTGGCCCAATTAGCTCTGCTAATTAGCAGAGAATTAGCTTGCCTGTGTCACGCTACTGAGCTAGTATGTGTGGTATATCACAGCATAGTATGGTCTCGTGCCTTTTATGGAAGGGGTTATGCCTTTTGGAAAAGGAGGTGCCTCATTTGAGGCTGCTCCCTTTTGGAGGGGTACGTGCCCTGCTGGGATAGGGTCCCACTAGATGCAAAGCCTGCATAGTAAGACTCTGAGAGGGAAGGCACCAAGATCACCAATGGCTAGATGTCCTGCCACATCTCCACCCTTTTTAGGTGGGGCTGACTAGCCTGATACCAGAAGCATCTTTGCTTTCTGCCACTTGAAGCTGTAACATGCTTTCCCCCTTCCCCCCTTGGTTCAGCTGCCTGTCCTCTCTCCTCTGGTTTTACCCTCCTGGAAGGGCTGGGTTAGGGCTCTCTCACTGCCGTCACTGTCCTGATACAACCATCTTGGAGTGATTTATTAAGGATTCTCTTTCTTGGTCCTTTCTCTGTCTGTCTCTCACTTCCTTCCCTCTCCTTATCCCACATTCTTTGCACAGCAGTGGCTGACATTGCACTGGATCCTCTTTTGCTCAAACACTCACCGGGCACATCTACACATGTGCATTTACTGTACAGTAACCAAAATTACTGCATGGTATGGGCATGTGTCTACATGTGCACACCTGTACCACTCAGTAAATATAGCAACGTATGCCGATTTGAGTGTAAATTTGATACCTGCGTTAGTTTACTGCACTTTAACGCACATGTAGATGCCTTACTGCACAGTAAGGCTGTGTGTGAGGACTGACTTGGGACTAACTTTCATCCCAAGCCAGTCCACACACTGCGTTAATGCACCTTAATGCCTGCATTTGTAGACACCCACTTATTCCTGCTTACTGCACAGTAAATTACTGTGTAAATTTAAGCTGGAGTAAATGCATGTGTAGACATGCCCACTGAGTAGTCATTTAGTTGAGTTAATGTTTTCAGTAGTCATTTACTTGAGTTAATGTTTCTCTCTCTCTCTTTTTTGATGGGCCTGGGCCTTGGGTCATAGCTACACAGCACTCACCTCCCACCTCTGCAGCTCAGATGTCAGTGGTGCTGTGCCTCCTCCTGCTACTTCCCATCCAAACTAATGATCCATTTGTCAAATGCACGTGGTGATACACTGGCCATGGTGGGTGCTTTCTTCAATGACTTCCTCACAAACCTTTTCATGGAAACAGAGAAATCACCAAGATCCAGGCACATTTTATTTTACCATCCACCATTAGATAAGGGAGTGCTTAGATTATAAGATTTGTCCCCTGTTTGTACAGTGCCCAACACAGTGGGATCCTGGTTGATGGCTAGGCCTCCTAGGTGGTCAATAAGGAGCACAGTGCACATGACTGATAATAACAACCTCACATACTTCTTGGCTAAATAATAACGCTGTGAACAGCAGCAAAAACTGAGGTCTGTTTAAATAACTATTGCTAGATAGAAGCAGATTCTCAGCTGAAGTCAAAGGAAGCAGGGTTTAATGTAAAGTTATTACTGTTGCTATTCAGCTGCTCAGCCTAGGCATTTATTTCACAATTGGTTCTGAGTCTTGCTTTGTAGGTCGGCAGTCCCTGATGATGGCGAATGATTTGCACTGCAATCCAAGGCTATTTTAAGAGGCATTTATGTTCTGATCCTCTCCCTGACTGCGTTAGCAATTCATGGAGTATCACTAGAACAGATCATCAGTTGGCATAAATTGTTATAGCACCCCAAAGTGCACTACAAGCTTCAACTAATACGTAAACTCTATACAGAGACCACATCATCTGCCACTGAAATGTGTTCCCTTCTGGGGCGGGCTGCAGTAACACTTTAGCAGTTCACAGCAATGCTGCCCAATAATTCAGGACAGTGAACAGGAAACAAAACTCCAGTGGGATTTGTCTGATATAATTACTCAAGATGATGATTGGCTGATCGTCTTCACTATCCAATATTCTTGTAAAAAGGACCACTGGTTCCACAGTTAATCTGAAAGCACACCTTGCCCCTTTCATCAGGGTACAGTATAATACTGTATTGCTTGGCCCCATGGAAGCATAGCAGCCCCTTTGGGCTCCAGGCCCCTGGCCCTGTTTCACATAGCAGCCCCTTGGGGTCCCTGGCCCAGGCAAGGCTCCTCTCCATCCATCCCAGTCCCCTGGGGTCCCTGACCCCAGACAAGGCTGATCATCCTCCACTACAGTCCCAGTGTCCCTGACACTTATAGGGCTCTATGCAGGGTGCCCCTTGGGCACCTGTAGTTTCCAAAGCAGTGCGCACCAAGAGGGGGAGGTGGGACCAAAGCAGTGCGCTCACAGACTGAAGTGGCATGCTCATGGACCAAAGCAGCGTGCTCATGGACCACTACACCACAGAGACCACTTACTAGCACAGAACTAGGGATTGTAGGTCTCCCTATACCAGTGCTTACCCTACGTAGCTTGGCATAGGACAAGAGGCCAGTGACAGAGTAATACAGCTGTATAAATATTGCATGCAGAACGACCTTCCAGAATAGACATGACAACAATATTTCATGCCTTGCTAGGAAGCTACTGCTGCTGATGGCTGTTGTTGTTATTTCAGTGGTAATATTGAATACTGCTGTCTTCTTGAACATGATGTTATGATATCAAATGTTGTTCTTGAAATATTGAAATGATGACACAACAACTATTCTTATTAACAATACTATTAATTATTATTAAGGAGGCTACATAAGGCAGTGTACACTGTTGCTGCTCACACCCTTTACTCTTTCCAGTTCTATTGTTGCTGTTGTCAGTAATAATAATAGCAACAACAACAATACTCATACTAATAATTGATGGGCTTTTGCAATCTTCTTCTGCCTCCAAACCAGAACATTTAAGAAACTTTTTTGCACATTGAAATGCAGATTCTCTGAGCTCAGGGCCACAGGTTGTACTTGTGTTGATCTAAGGACATAGGCAGGCAAGGTTTCATAGATTCATAGATTCATAGATGTAGGGTCAGAAGGGACCAAAGTAGATCATCAAGTCCAACTGCCTGCCCTGGGCAGGAGAGAATATTGGGCTTATGTGACCCCAGTTAGATAATCGTCAAGCCTCCTGTTAAAGACCCCCAAGGTAGGAGCCAGCACCATTTCCCTTGGAAGTTGGTTCCGGATCCTAGCCGCCCTGACTGTGAAATAGTGTCTTCTAATGTCCAGCCTGAACCTACTCTCAAACAACTTATGGCCGCTATTCCTTGTTACTCTGGGAGGTGCTTGGGTGAACAGGGTCTCTCCCATTCCCTGCTGGTCCCCCCGGTAAGTTTATAGACGGCCACCAGGTCCCCCCTCAGCCTTCTCTTGTGGAGGCTGAACAGGTTCACGTCCCGTAGCCTCTCCTCGTAGGGCCTGCTCTGCTGCCCCAATCACGTGGGTGGCCATCTTCTAGACCCTCTTGGTGCTGGCCACATTCCTCCTGAAGTGCAATGCCCAGAACTGGATGCAGTAGTCCAGCTGAGGCCTAACCAATGATCACCTCCTTGGACCTACTCGAGATGCATCTGTGGATGCACGACAAGGTCTGGCTGGCCTTCCTGACCACGTCCTTACATTGGCAGCCCATGTTTATCTTGGAATCAATTATGAGTCCAAGATCTCTTTCTGCCACCATGCTTTCGAGAAGGGAGTTCCCTAACCTGTAGGTATGCTGCTGGTTTTTACTGCTCAAGTGCAGCACCCTGCACTTGTCAGTGTTGAATCCCATCCTATTCTCATTTGCCTACCCCTGTAACCTGTCCAGGTCCAGCTGTATCCTGTCCCTCCCTTCTAGCATGCCCACCTCACCTCAAATCTTGGTGTCGTCAGCAAGGAACTTTTGTGAGCGGTCTGACCTGGCTGACTGCTACTCCCAGCAGATGTCTGGGTAATTTAGATCACCCATGACAGCTACACCCCTTGCCTTAAGTGCCTTCACAAGCTGGCCTGAGAATTTGCGGTCCAGCTCTTCCCCTTGGTTGGGTGGTCTGTAGTAGACCCCCACCGTTAAGACCCTTTCCCCAGACCCCCCTGTATTCTGACCCAGGTTCTTTGGGTAAACCCGGTATCTTTTATTAGATCAATTAAAATAGTTAGAAAAATTCTTCTTAGTGAGCTTTTGGGTATAAACACCCTTCATCGGGCTGAGGAAGCATCTGCAGTTGGTGCCTATGAGTGAACACTTAAGAATAAATTTAGAATAAAGTTAAATTTCAAAAAACAGAGCTGAGGAGAAGATAATGAGATCTGTCTTGTGTAGAGCTCTAGGGAAAAGGAGGGGTGGATTGTGTGGCGACAAGGAAACTCAGGGGCTTAACATGAGGAAGTTGTGGAAGACTGAGAAGGCTAGGAGGAACGCAGGATTTCGGTGGACCACGATTTGCGTTGTGGCAGCCCTGTTGATAGGTGATGAATGTCTGTCTTTGTATATGTTTTGGGGGATTGGGTGTATCTTTAGATGCTGACTGTTGTTTGATGGGCTGGAGTCATGAATAAATAAAATTAAAAAAAATGCCCAGTGGGAATGCTTTGATAATATTGCAGTTGTAGCAGTTGCTTTAGAGACTCTTGCAAGCTGTGACAAATAGCAAGAAGGAAGAACCTTGAAGGTCGTAATAGGAGGGGAAGCAGGGAATAGCTGATGAGCCTTCCCCATGTAGTATGTTCCTTCCCCAGGGTCCTGGCCCCACTGAAGTTAATGACCCAGATCCTCAGCTGTAGAGTGGCAGAGTTTCATTGACTTCGGTGAAGTTATGCTTGATTTATACCACCTGAGGATCTGGCTCTTTGTTTGAATAAGTAAGTCTTGGGAAGAAATGGAGCCTCTCTGGTAAAGCGGACACCCCACCGAGCTCTCCCTTCTGTAACATCTGCATTCTGGGCTGTCATTAAGCAATGCTGTCAGCATAATTTAGGCATAGTCTGTTTCTGGCAAATGCATTTAACCGATGCTGTCCACACTCATTTCTATTTAAATAACCGTCCATGCGCGAGCCTCAGTGTCATTGCAATAAATGTTTCGCGGCTGCCATGTGAGAGCAAAGCTGCTTGCATTTAACTGGTGAAAAGTTAATCCTCTAGCACCTGATCTGTCTCTATTTGGGCCCCCGCCTGGGGGGTGTTTGTGTTTTCAGATCTGTGTTTGTGTGTTTCGTGCTGAAAGCCAGGATGTTTCCTGTTGCTAAAGTCTCACACTGAGAATTTTCCTGGTGCGGGACGCTCAGCTCTCTTCCCACCTCCTAGCTGTGTGGTAGCCTGCGCTTGATGAATATGTAGCCTCATGGCGGATCCTGGAGCCCAAACCCGAGTCCCCCGAAGACAACGTAAGCATTCCTCTTGACAGCAACGGGCTTTGGATCAGGTGCCAAGTGGCTAAGTTGCCTGGTCATAGGTCTCTCCATCACAACAGGTGCTAATCAGCACTTTTATTCAGAACTGGCCCAGTTAAGGCCAATCAATGAGTGGAGTTTGTATGACTCTCAGGACCCTTCTGGTCAGGGCTCCTCAGATCCACTGAGGAGGTTGCATGGGGCAGTGTACGCTGCAGCTGCTCACGCCATCGCTCTGCCATTTAGAGGGCTTCAGTTCTCAGGGCTGTCAATGCGCAGCCTTTCAACAGCACTAAATACACTTAAAGAGTCCATTGAACTAATGCCATCCACGTTTGCATTCATCTGTATAACTGTGCATGCATGAACCTCAGCGGCATTGCAACGGGTGTTCTGCCATTGCCATATATGAGCAAGATTGGTGCATTTGGTGGGTGAAAAGTTCCTGCGGTAGCCCCCAGTTTGCTGCCATTCAGGATCTGTGCTGGGGGAAGCGGTGTTTGCCTTCTGGTTAGGTGTCCTCTGTGCGTCTCATGCTGTTCTAGAGCTTGCCATGCCTGGGGAGGTTTTCTTCCCTTTTTTGTATTTCTTTGCATCCTCTTACATGTTTATAAACCCTTGCTCCAGAGGCAGATCCAGAGGGGGTGCAGTGATGCAACCCCCTCTTTCTGACCATGCTGCCAGAGCAGCAGCCAGGGCCTTACATCTTGAGAAAGGTAAGCATTTCTCCTGTCCCTTTGCCTCTGTGCTCAAGGGCACATCCCCTTCCCTCTCCCATCCCTCCCTCCTTGCCTGCTCCCTGGGGTGTCCCCTGCCAGGCCGGGATCAGGCACGGGGCGGGGGAACATGCCTCCTGACCCCTGCTGCTGCTGCTATAGTTCTCAGTGAGTGCATCCCCCGCACAGCTCAGCTGGAGTGGGTGGGAGCTCCTTTTACCCCCAGGACAGCACCTGGCAGCAGCAGGCGGGTAGGGCAGAGGTGGGAATGGGAGGGGAATGTATGGGGAGGGAAGGGAGGTGATGTGCCTTGGACCACAGAGGGGAAGGGAAGGAGGACTGAAGTCCCTGGATGCTGCTCCTGCAGCACTGTCTGCCTGCCTGGGTGGGGGGAAAGCAGGTGGAGGAGCCTGGGAGCAGGGGTGCAGCCACCCCTGCAGCACCGATTTCCTGCAACCGTACCCTCCTTTGTAAAATCCTGGATCCATTTCTGCCTCACTTGCAAATGCAGGCATGTGTATGCCCAGCTGTGCGCTGCATAACGCCATGCATCTACTGAGGTCCCTGGCAACAGGGAGGGGACCTGGGACTTCTGCATCTGAATGAAGGGGCCTCTAAAAAAAATACCGATTCTGTTACCCGAGGCTGTACTCATCCAGATCCATCTCTGCCACCCCACAACCACCACTGGAGGGGGACAGCACTCTACTGAGTAGATTAGCACCTGCCTTGGGCCCAAAGAGCTGCCACGCAGCAGGATGGCTGCTTCCAGCTGATAGCACGATGATTCCCGTAAAACCTGACTGATAGTAACAGCAACAGCTCCTGTCACTAAAATGGGCTGCTCCAGGTGCTAACGTTTTAGAAGCAGGCAACACGTGGATATCGGTGACTGGTTATTGTGGTAGATGTTGGATCCAGTGGGAGAAGCCTGCGTGTGACTTGTTGTATGTGAAGAGGCGGTTGCACATTGGTAATTGCATGGATCTTGCTGGAGGAGAAACCTGTGTCCAGTGGCAAGGAGATCCAAGGCGACTGGGGTTACCCTTGCACTGCAGCCTGCATCTGCCTTCACAGCGACCGATAAGTTTGCCTTTTACATCCACTTGCTCTGCCATTGAGGTCTTTATGTTATGTTGGACTGCTCTTTGTCTGATACCTCACGTTTGACCTTTCTGCCATGGGTGACCCTACCAGGAGTACAAGACTCACAATGGTGTTGCTGTTAGGGTCCTCATTACATGCAAGCCTCTCTACCCTGTGAACCTGGCAGTCCATGGAGAGGACAACATATAAAGGAGCGACCCAAAGGCAACCTCATATACATCACTGGTTTTTGTGGGGCCCAAAATATGTAGTTAATGAGAATACACCCCCTACCCCATAATGGGCTTGTAGATTTTAGGGCAGATGAAGGGTATTGGGACAGGTAGGTCATGCAATAAGCATGCACAAATCCTGGTGGTGTCCTGTAACGGTGGTGCATGAATCATGGTGGTGTCTAGTAATCTAATTTGGAGACTATAAAATGATCTCCAGTGGCTGCCTGGCCATTTTTAATCAGTTAATTTCCCAGGACAGTAACAGCAGACAAAGGAGTTTGGGAAGGAGACCTGTTTGATCATGGAGTTTCTCCAGCTGCATTGTTTGCAATGAATAATGACCACTGGGTTTTAGCTAATTTGGGAGGAGAGCGAGGACTATGAATCATCACCAGCTTTACCAGAGACATTGGAAAATCACTGGCTTGATAAAGCATTTCTCATTGATGGGATGCAATTAGTCTGGATGCATCTGTTTGCACATGTTCAAAGTTGATTTCCATGTGCTCCCCAATGGATTCTTTGTCATTCAGGTAGCAAACAAATAGACAGAGTAGTTGAGTGGATTAAGTACAGGACTGAGAACCATAAGGCCCTGAGATTACCTGCGGGTCTGATAGGTACTCTGTGTGGGGCCTTGGAACAGGAGGGAGCACAACCTTGATAAAACATAACCCCACAAGCTTATGTGACACGATTTGTGGTCTCGGTGCTGGTGCTCATACATCACGAATCACCGATGTCAGCTGGCATCCTTATTGGTATTCCCAAAGGCAAGGACAGGGATTTCATAAAAATGGGCACTTCCAGCTCAGATTTGGCCCCCTTGTTTAGGGTTTGTGGAAGCCTTTTTGAAAGAATTCATAGCCCAAGCCTAGTTTTGTGGTTAAGGCACTGCACTGGATCACAGGTAGTCTGGGATTTGCTCCCAATTCAGCCCTTGACAGTGGTATGACCTGGGGCATATCACTTAGGACCAGTGTCTGACTCCCTGGCTCATGCTGAATGGCATCAAGCTCCCTGGAGCAACTCCATTAACGTACCTTGTGGATTGAAGGCTTTTCACAAGAGGAGTTAAAAGGATCAGAACCCGGCCCTTCAACTTGGTGCCTCAGTTTCCTGTTGTTAAATTATTATAATCATAGTCACTTACTTCCTGGAGTTTTGTGGTGTACAGTACACTATGTAACAAGAGCCATGGACCAACCCATCGGATCTAAGAGCCCCGTTCTCACTTCTTTTTAAAGCAAATATTCAATCCTCCAGTGTTTGCAACCCAGTAAAATTTCGATTAGGACCTGAAAGTGATACAAACCACCAACTGATGATAAACCAAAGTAAAAGAGACTAGAAAATCACCACCAACACAAATGGCTCAGACCCATCTCTGTTCACTGTCTCAACTGGAAAGCGAAAATCAAATGGCTGAAACATGCAAGCAAGATACTCTATTTTAAAATGTTATTACCACTTCTGTAATCTGTGTCACTGTTGGTATCTTTTTTAAAGCAGGAGGATTCCTATCATGGTAGCATCCCTATTCAACTCCAAAATCTTTTTTAAATAGAAAGACTTCAAGATGCAAAGAGGCAATACCCTGCTAGTCCTTCGAATCATCGAATCATCAAAAGAAGGTTGGAAGGGACCTCAGGAGGTCACATCTAGTCCAACCCCCTGCTCAAAGCAGGACCAGCCCCAACTACATCATCCCAGCCGAGGCTTTGTCTAGCCAGGTTTTGAAAATGTCCAAGGATGGATAGTCCACCACCTCTCTGGGTGACCTGTTCCAGGGCTTTTCTACCCTCCTCGTGAGAGAGTTTTTCCTAATATCTAACCTCAACTTCCATTGCTGCAACTTAAGACCATTGCGCCTTGTCCTGTCATCTCTCACCACTGAGAACAGCCCAGCTCCATCCTTGTTCGAACCCCACTTCAGTAGTTGAAGGCTGCCATTAAGTCCCCTCTCACTTTCCTCTTCTCCAGACTGAATAAGCCCAGTTCCCTTAGTCCTTCCTCAGAAGTCATGTGCCCCAGCCCTCGAACCATTTTTGTTGCTCTCCGCTGGACTCTCCCGTTTGTCCACATCCTGTCTGTAGCAGGGGGCCCAAAACTGAACACAGGACTCCAGATCTGGCCTCGCCAGTGCTGAACAGAAGGGAAGAATCACTTCCCTTGACCTGCTGGCAACACTCCTACCAATCCAGCCCATCATGCCATTAGCCATCCTTGCAACAAGGGCACACTGCTGGCTGATATTCAGTTTACTGTCCACTGCAACCCCCAGGTCCTTTTCTGCAGAGCTGCTGCCTGGCCAGTCAGTCCCCAGCCTGCACCGGTGCATGGGGTTTCTCCGTCCAAAGTGCAGGACTTGGCACTTGTCCTTGTTGAATCATGAGATTCCTTTTGGCCCAATCCTTCAATTTGTCTAGGTCTGTCTGAATCCTTTCCCTCCCCTCCTGCGTATCTACTACTCCCCGCAAACCTGAACAGCCAAATGGACATGCATCTCCCTTCAAACGTGTAGGGACAACCTTATCTGCTGCTTCTGAGATTCGAGGCCATCTCTTTAAATGCAATGATAATGCATTACTAACGTTTAATGTCATTGTAAAGCTCAAGAAGTATGTCGTGTGCAGGAATTTGGTAATATCCCTTCTCCCTTTAAATAGTCGGTGAAAGTTGTGCTGGGGCTCACTGTGCTGGAGCAACCAGTGAGAGCACTGGTGTGTTTATGTGACTGGGCCTCGCATGTTTATAGACTTCATAAACAGGCAATTTGAGCCCCGCGGTGCCTGGGTGGTTCCATCATCTCCTGACTGCATCAAGGGCAAAAGACAACACCAATGGGTCAACCCCTTGCTAGCGTAAGCTGGCATTGCTCCATTAAAATCAATGGTGCTATAGTGATTTCTACCAGCTGAGGACTTGGCCCAGTTCAGATGTTTTAGAAGAGCCTCTGCTTATTTTTATTTCCTTAAAAACATTTTGCTGCAATGAGCTTGTTGAATGAATGAAATCATTTTCACTTGGCAAAGCCATCAACTTCCAGATGCTGGTTGCAGGGACCATTGCACTCTTTTCTTTTCTTTTCTTTTCTTTTCTTTTCTCCTCCAGTGAAAAGCATGAGGAGGGAAAGGAGGAAACCTTCCTCTGACTCTAATGGGGCTGAGAGAGTGGCTGAGATTTCAAACAGCAAGGGTGAAAAAAGCCCCGAGGAACAAGATGGGCTGCTGCAGAATGTATTGGGTTTCCTTTTCTCCGCAAGAGGCTTGACTTCGGGGACTTTGCCCCAGCCCTGACTTGCCTCAGAGAAGCTGCATGTGAAGTACATGTGACAGAGGGTACTTTGGATGGGAAAGCCCTCCTGCATGAAGGTACTAAATATAAAAATGCCGGGATGGATTCTCTGCAAGCAGCTTAATGAGGCTCTGGAGACAAGAACTATCATGGTAAATGGAGCACCGGTTACAGGAGACAAAGGCCATGCGGCTAATGAAAAAAAGGAGGGACGAAAGGAACTAATGCAGACAGGAAAAGGGGGGAATGCACCAGGTGCTCTCCTGAGAGCATTTTATTTTTCATCAGAAGTGCTTTAAACCTGTGGGACCAAACTCAGCCCTGGTGTAAGCTCCTGATTTCCAGGATGCATTTGGCCCTCTTGCTATCATTTGTCTGTTTGCTTTAGTGAGGGCTTGAGAGAGAGGAATCAGCAGCAAAGCCATGGCAGAAAGGGCCAGTTTGAAAAGGTCCCGTGTGAGGCTCCAGGCATCCCCTTTCTGACAGGTGCTGGCAACCACAAAATGGGCCAGGTTCAAGTGTCTCGGGGGTTCCTCTTCACATCCACGTCCCTCTCACCACCTCCTGGTGCCACTTAGACATATGAAATCCTACCCTGGGTAATCGTAGTGGCAGGGGTGGGGCTGAGCAGGGTGCAGCTGGTCCCCACTTTGATTCCTGCTCCACCTGAACTTTAAAACCAACTGCCTGGAAGGAGCAGTGGCATTTCTATTCAGGCAGTGCTGAGAGAATCAGTTGACTTCAGTGTTCATTAGCACCTCCCTGATTCCTGCTAATCTCTCTCCACTTCACAGGTGTTAACAAATCTTTATCTTTTTAATAGTCTTGATGTTCCGCTATTTTGGTGTCTGTCAGCTACCCCAGGTAACGCATCTCTTTTATTTCACAAGCTTAACGACTGTTTTAGCTCTCCCTAAAAACCTTAACGCAGGCATAGCTATGACTGACAGTGAAGTATTGGAGGCACTGTCAAGATACTCAAGAAGGCTAGATTTTTCGTTATGAATCAGAATGGGAGACATATATTTAACTCTAATGAATATGGGACTAATGACACAGTGTCTTTTGGACTATTTCAACTCTTTTTTGCCTTGTTTGTGAGTTTTTTAAATTTAATAGATTATGTAGCAAATTAGTGCACAGTTCAATCGTTATCTTTTTTTTTTTTTTTGCTTTGTTCTTAATCTGAATAATACAGTGCTAGACCCCTTGCATATTAGAAGAGCTTCTAGTTTTTGGTTAACTGGAGAAGAATATGTTGGGTTATATATGATGATTTGCCATACCATCTGCATCCCCCTTTTCAAAATCCTAGATCCGCCCATGCTTAGTAGTGATACCTCTCCTTTTCCAAGCTGTGAATTTGTGCGTAAAGCAAAGAAAACTTTATAAGGAGGATGAGGAACACAGCATTCATTTGGGAAAAACACCACTGCAGCAAGTTAACGATAAGGTTATAAACATAGTAAGTTTGACACCCTTCTTATGATATCTTGGGCAGTATTGACTTGCCTCAGTTTCCCCACTGGCCTGGATGAACATCCAGGGAAATGACTGTGCCTTTGACACCTCACTTCCCCAGATTATCCTCCAGCCAAGCCCACTTATAGTTGATTGTGGGCAGTCTGTGAAGCCCCAAAGGCCAGGAATATGCTCAAAGGTGGCTGTGCGCTATTTTCCCTATGAGTCTCGGACCACAGAACTAAATTGGTTTGGATTAGATGTTGGGACTTAAACTTGCCTATTTTCCCTAAATAAACTAAACAAGAGGCTGCATTAGCGTGGCTGAGATGAAGCGTGCATGGAGTGTTGAGCGTCCAACATGAACAAAAAGTTCAACATCAGCCGGAAGTGGATGTCAATATTTAGCGTCACACTTCCTCTCTGTTCACATCCAGACCAAGAGCTAGCTGCAGAGACGGAAACAAAGAACGCAACCAGGCTAAAGAGAAAGAACATCAGCCCTGGGTTTTCTTTTGAGATGTTATTTCTTACTTGGTTAATTGTTACCGTAATACCTGCCTCAGTCCTCAAGGAAACCACGTAGCACAAGTACCGTTGCAGAAGCGGAGGTGTCACAAGTGTAGTCCGGGAATTTTGCCGTATCAAAGTAAAACTTGCGGTCGCATGGGATGTTTATGAGGTGACACCTGCACATGGAAAACAGAGAGCCTGAGGAAGCTGACATTCAAATATAAAGGTAAAGTACCCCCTGAAAGCTTGCTAATTTGGGCTTAAATAAACAAAGACACTGCACTTCAGTATTATCTAAAATTCCCTCTATACTTACCGCATGGGATATTTGCAGTTCCA
Source organism: Crocodylus porosus (assembly GCF_001723895.1). NCBI lineage: Eukaryota > Metazoa > Chordata > Crocodylia > Crocodylidae > Crocodylus > Crocodylus porosus. Next base: position 198,783,761 of record NW_017728906.1, on the reverse strand, counting down.
CAAATATGGAGACAATGTCCTTGAAGGTACCTGCCTGTGTTTTAAGGGTGACCCCTCCAGCACACACAACCAGCTTGGTACCTTTGATGGCAAGAAAATAGGATGGAGAAGATGAAGGGAACTGGATCGGAGGTGGAGAGAAACGGATACTTTATGTTCAGTGTTAGGTAATTGGCTTTCCTCCAAGAGGAGATGGGGACAAGACAGGGTTATGGATACACAGGGAAAAGGAAGGAAAGAGAAAAATAATGGGATGTCACCAGCATATAAAAGATACTATGGAGATCGTGTCCACAAGGAGATTTAGATCCTACTCAGTGCTCTCCATATTTGGTTTCACTTTCACTTCCATCTTTGCTCTGGATTCTTGGGACAGGCTTTGATTGCCTCAGTTACCTGTGGTCAGCTACCTATGGGAGGTTCAGCAATCACTGATTTAGAAGTAATGGGCTACAGATGGCTCCGGAAGATAGGTCCTAGCTTTAGCATATGTAAGACCCTGTTTTTGCAAGCCATTCTGACTATGAGTGACTGACAACGGGTGAACTGGCCTCGAGATGGTGATTATTATGGACCTCAGCCTCTGCACAGAGCTGAAACACAATCTCTGTGTGAAGATCGCACAGATCTGCTGAACTCTACATTTAAGCAACTCTTAACGCCCTGGTGCCAACTCAGGCTGGAATGCAAAGTAATAAAAATAATTGTAATGACAGTGCCCAGAGGGAGATTTTATGCACGCAGTGTCTAGCCCAGAGTTGTTGATTCAAAAGTTTGGAAAAACAGCACAGACTTTCCCTTGTTTAACTAACCCAAGCTGTTACTCTTTCCAACCCTAGCGGAGAGCAGCAGAGTGAGGATCATGCATCTAGCAGAGAGCAAGGATTGATAATCCCAGCTGCTGATCTACTTCCCTGGCCAGAGAATGGGCAATGTTATGATGGAGGCAGCATGCTCCAGTCTCGTAGCATCAGTTTGCATTCCCACTTGGCCTCTGACACTGATTTCCTGGGCAGCCTTCGATGCACCACTAAAACCAGCCTATCCAGAGCTGGTTATCTAGACATCTAGTTTTCAAAGGAGCTGAGCAGTCGGGCAAGTCTCAGCACCTCTGAGATGAACTTGAGTTATCAAAGTGCCTGACTACGGATTTCACTGCTTAGCTATACGCATCAAGTTCAAAAGGGCGGCTCTAACTTCTGTTTCTCCACATGTACAGTACTCAAAATGCCACCCTCACCTTGGTATTATGAGCATTTCACATTGGTGCAGCTCTGTGAAACTTAAGGCAGCTTCTTACGCAACATTAAGGATTTAACCTCTAAGCCCTTGAAGCATGAGTCTTTGTAGCTGGTGCTAATGAACTATGTCTTATGGGGATGAATTAGAAGATGGGGCACTGCACTCCACAGCACTGTATAGGGTGTGGCGTGCTGAACAATTCACCAACCCTCATCTTGAAGAGGTAATAGCATAAAGGCAAGACTGAAAGCAACATACAGTGTATAATTGGTCCCCTTAATAGGATAAGCCTACCATTGTTACAAACCAGTGAACTCACACCGTCAGCTCAGATGACAGGAGCCTGTGAGTGTGGATATTGAAAGTCTTCCATTCAAACCCCAGTGGGGACCACTTACAAACACAGCAGGATGCCACACGGAGTGGTCACCTACCCACATATGTCTGTGGCCTTCATCACCTTGGGATATTAGCTTCTCCCAGCCCTCAGGGGGTTTTACCCTTAGCACACTCCTGTGACATAGGACAAATTATCCAAATTTTGTAGGAGGGAGACTAAGGCAGAAGATAGGGCCAAAGGAAACCACGGAAAGTCTAGCCCATTCTACTGACACTCGATTTAGGGCTCTACCCACCAGCTTGCTGCAGCTGGAAAGGAGGGACGTGTTAATTCAAAATCAGTCCAAATCTGGGTTCTCTGCATCTGAATAACCCTGAGTCCTGGGCCTGTTTTAGACCCAGATCTCAATGATGCAGCTCAACCATGGCTCTTAAATGGACCAGACCGAAGCCCTGGATCTGATCCCACTCCATGTTCCATGTCTCAGCCAGTCTCTGGCTTCAACATATGCAAGGGAGAGTGTTTCTGAGAGATGAAGCAGCAGCACATTGACCGTCTGTCATTTCTAGGAGCCCTGTGTTTTATCTGCCTTTGGCTGGAAGGGGAAAACAAAGGCAGAGCAATGCAGTAGCTGTGCTATTTCCACAGGGAATGCTGATTCCCAGGCAACCTCAGAGACTGCTCTGAGATCTATCCATTGACATGGCTGTCTTTTCTTGCAGAGTCTGCTGAGCGACAGAGAAAAATGATTCCTTGTGACATCTATCTCTCCAGAAGGTGCTAGCAATCAGAGTGCCAGGAATGGTCACTTGGGCACCACAAAAGCCAGCCAGGTGTTAGGGAGGAATGAGAAGGATGAAAATCCCTACACTGACAGGTGACATGGGTTCAGCCAGATTCACACTGCAACCTTCACCTAGCTTGTTTGGTGGGGTGGTAGGTACCTTTGTGAGAGAGTGCTTAACTGTGCATTATCAGATCTGACCCTGAAGATGCATGCATTGGATCATAGGCAGACAAGGTTCTTTAGGTAAATCCGATATCTTTTACTAGACCAACTAAAATAGTTGGGAAAATTCTTCTTTGCAAACACCCTTTTTCAGGCAGAGGAAGCATCTGCAGTCATTGTGTGCTTTTCCTAAATGGGATAGAAGCCAGAAGCCAGTATGCAAGAATGCCAGTCAGTGAAAATGCAAATGTGTGGCAGACAATGGGTGAGAAACAGTGGGGAGGGGAGGGTGACCTGGTGATAAAATGTTGCTGGTAAATTGTAGAGAGGTTACCTGGGGTGTCAGATATTAGGAACGTTATAATGTGCCACGAATCCAATGTCTATATTTAGTCCATGATTTTTTGTATCCAGTAGGTTAATGCAGTGAAGTTCGCAAGCTTGTCTGCGAAAGGTGTTCTGTAAATTCCTTCTGAGGATTAGAACTGAGATGTTGGAGAGAGTGTGGTTGTCTTGTGAGATGTGTGCACCCACAGGTAATCAGATATTTTTGTCTTGGAGAGATTTTTGGTGTACATTCATTGTGGTATGCAGTTGTTGTTTGGTTTCTCCTGCATATTTTCCATCAGGCCATTTAGTGCATTGGATGAGATGCATGAAAACATACAACTGCAGCCCTCCCAAACAGGGACCTTCTCAGGGAAATGGAGTCGTGCCATGTCAGTATGCAAATGGAGATGGTCAAGGAGTCATGTGTCATGTGGTTGTTTCAGGGGTGACCAGTTTTGCTAATAGATTAGACAGTGGATTTGTACAGGATGGATTAGAGAAGGATAATTCTGCCTCAGGCATGGGTTAGACTAGAAGACGTATGGAGGTCCCTTCCAGCCTGACTTCTCTGTGATGTCTAAGGGGAGAGGCAGTGAGTTGATCACTGGCATTCTTTCCTCTGAGTCTGTAATGAACCAGTGCTCCAGTCTGACAGTAGTGAGCACAGTGCTGCCTTTCTGCTCAGATATGTGCCACATTTAGGAATGCACAGGAATTTGAGATTATTCAAAAATGGTTTGGACACATTCATGAAAGAAAGGGGCATCAGTGGATATTAAGCATGGGAGTTAGGGATACAGCCTCTGAATTAAAGCTTGGCAATGTTTGTTCCATGGGAAGTTTGGACCCACTGAATTTCATGCCGAGTTTCAGGCTTCAGTGAATCCCCAAAGCTAGAGCAAAACTTGGCCAAGTCTTCCTCTTCTACATTTAACAATTTAGAAATACCTTCCTAGTGCACATGAGGCATTCTGGGGAGTAGACTGCTAAACCTGACGTGGGATGCAAAGCCTTGCAAACCAGGGCAGAGGTAAGAGCTTCCATACAGTGTTTGCATAGCTTCTCTCCACTGCTTGCTTGGACATTGTCTTCCAGCCACTGTTGGCATTGCTTTATATCTCTGTGGTCACATCTACATGAGACGCTGACTGCGTAGTAGCTTGTTACTGCTGTGCAGTAGCTCATTACCACTGTGCATTAGCATTGCATGGGACAAAGGGTGATGCAATGCTACTGCGCAGTAGTAACGAGCTACTGTGCAGTAATAATGAGCTATGGCATAGTCAGACTCACCAAAAAGCTATGCCATTCAGTACTGGTGTATACAAGTACCAAATGACTGTGCAGTCAGCATTTTGTGTAGGTACGGCCAGATTTACGTATGTGCCATTGTGGTGGAACGTGAGCTATTATTGGGTGTGGATACATGGCAGGGTTACTATGAAGTCATTAACCATGGACATTGCTCCATAGTAAGCTTACTCTGTAGTAAGAAGCGAACACATAACCAACTCTTCCAGGCTGCCTGCCTGCATCAGGCACTGTTGCAGTGATTGGCCACTAAGTGGCATTTGCTCTGGGCAAATGGCTAGAATGAACTAGAGGAGCAGACCCATGACACTTACTCCACATTACGTTACCCTCATGGTAAGATTATTACAGCTTTCTTATGGGTTGGTTTACTCCATCGTAAACACGGCATGTCTGCATCGTTGTCTCATGCAGCCATTGCCAATGAATAACTGTTAGGAGGCATGCTCATAAGAACAGAAGAATTACCGTTTGCATAGGTCCATCTTGCCCAGTCTCCTGTGTCACGTGGGGGCAGAAAGCAGAAGGAAGCGTAAAATGGGGTTGGCCAGGGTTTTTTGCCCAGTTCCTCTCTCACTTGCAGCCTCCAGCATTTAAAGTTTAGGAAGTTCTGATTCAGAGGCTGCGTCCTTCACTCCCATGCTCAATAGCTGCTGATGCCCTTTTCCTGCAAGATTTTGTCCAAGCTCTTTTTGGATAATCCCAGAATTCCTGGGTAGGAAAGAGAATATGTACTGATCCCACTGGATACCTGACTTCTGTTGCTAGCTGGAGAGGGAGGAGGTATCTCCCCATAGCACTATGGCTTCCCTCTTGAGTGGTCTGTGTCTCCAGGGGTGGCACAGTGCCTTGTGTTGATTGCAGCCTTACCAGGTGTTACTGTGATGTCCCACCATGCAACCCTGATTGTGCGTGAGAATATTTTTGCACTTCGGCTTTGTAGTTTGCATCTTAGGGTGTAAAGCCCTGTTTGGACACCTGGTGTTATTGTAACCTCTCTGAAGACTCTGTGGGTGAGGTGGGAAGGTGGAGTCACAACGGGAAGAATTTGGTGGGCTCTCATACTATTTCTGCCACAGATGTTTTTCATCATCCTAGTTTGGCAGCTGCTGCTCCTGGTGACACCTGGGACTGGATTTCATGCAAAGTCAAAGGACGATGAGCAATGACTTGGCATGATTCAGGAAAGCACCCAAAAGATCTCCTCCCCAATTTGGTTCAGTTCCCTAACTGTGTCTGGCTACAACGCTGTGGAGGGAAATTAATATGGGATTAACATTTCAGAAGGTGCTGGGGGTGGGTGGAGAGAGATGAAAGAATGGCTGGTCTGTGTGAATTATGTCTGGCGCTCCCAAGGGTTGGAGATCCTTTTTTTCTACAGTCACACCCAAAATTTCGACAAAAAACGTAGATACAAGGGCTAATTCTCTTAGTATCCAGTCCCAGTGTTACACACACAGTCCGAAAGATCTCATCTTGTGCCTGTCCTACAGGAAATCATAGAAATCATGGAGAAGTAGGGCTGGAAGGGACCTCCACAGGTCACTTGGTCCAACCCCCAGCCTGAGGCAGGGTCATCCCTATCTACACCATCCAAGACAAATTCGTAATCTAACCTCTTAGTAAAACTACCATCAACCCTGACACAATGCAGACATAACACCATGGCAATAAGTGTCCTGCTTCTGTACAAGGTTGCTGATATATGCTCAAGAGATCCCAGGAAGAGGACCATGCCCACTGCTACAGAGAAAGGCAAACCTCCCTCCCTTCTTGAAGTCCTTACTAATTTGACCATGGGCTAAAATTCCTTCCTGACCCCAAATATGAACCACCAATGTGATGTCGCAGCTGGTAAAGCGAGCAAAATTCTGGCTTGCACCCATAGATTCTTCTCAGGCAAATCCCAGGATGTCATCCTCCCACTGTACTCGGCCTTGGTGAGGCCACAGATGGAGTACTCCATCCAATTCTGGGCTCCACAGTTTTACAAGGATGTGGAAAAGCTTGAGAGAGTCCAGAGGAGAGCCACATGCATGGTCAGAGGGAAGGAGAACAGGCCTTATGAGCAGAGGATGAGAGCCATGGGGATCTTCACCCTAGAAAAGTGCAGGTTCAGGGGGGGCCTGGTGGCTGCCTATAAGTACATCAGGGGTGTGCATCAGGATCTGGAGGAATGCCTGTTCACCAGAGCACCACAAGGGGTGACAAGGTCAAATAGTCACAAATGCTTCCAAGACCATTTCAGGCTGGACATAAGGAAGAACTTCTTTACTGTCCGAGCCCCCGAGGCCTGGAACAGACTGCCGCCAGACACAGCACAAGCACCTACTCTGGACTCTTTTAAGAAATGTTTGGACATCTATCTTGCTGATCCTTTGACCCCAGCTGACTTCCTGCCCCTAGGGCAGGGGGCTGGACTCAATGATCTTCCAAGGTCACTTCCAGCCCTAATGTCTATGAAATCTATGAAACATAGTAATTGGTTGGACCCTGAGTAGTGGGGCAGGACTCTACCTAGGAAGCACTAGAAGGAAATGCCTTTCTTAGAACAAGGGTGCATGAGTGCACCCCACTGTCTGCCCACACGTGCATGTTTGAAGCCCATGACTGCATCTTAGGACTTTCCAGAAGTGAAAACCTGAGTCAAAGTGGGCGTGTCTACATGAGGCATTTACTATGCAGCAGACTAATTAGCTGCACATTAAACATCTTGGTGTCTACACGTGCACCCCTACTACACTGGAGTAAACAAATTTACTCTGGAGCAGAGTACGTGTAGATGCTGACTGGGGCATGAGGGTACTTTAGTGCGGGGGTTGCCTGCTGGCTATTACCATGCTGAAGCACCCTTATGTCCCCAGCCAGACCCTCTGTAGCATGTTGAATCATGGGGAGAGCAGTCTTGGGCTGGCAGGCTGGCTCCTGGGGCCCCCGGCCAGGTAAAGCTGCTCTGACCCCACTCAACGTGCTGCGATCCCAGGTGCACGTACAAACGGCAATAAACTCTGGAGTTAATTGCTTTAGAGTTTATTGCTCTCATGTGCATGTTCAAACAGCTTGCCCAGGAACAATAAACTCCAGAGTTTATTGCTTTGCATTAATTACACGTGTAGACATGCCCAGTGAGATGCAAATATTTGGGCCCCATCTGAGGAGAACTTGTGAGCATGTACGCTAATTTATCCATATTTAGAGACACTTATCCTTATATGTTTCCCTACATCTCCTAATCAGGACACTGGCCTGAAATGAGGCCTGAACTACTTTCTGTTTGGAGAAGTGAATAGGGAACATCAGTAGAGCCAGAATGCATCTGCCCTCTCCGCTTAATTCCCTTTGCAATTTTCCTTCCCTTTTCCTATAAAATTCTTCCTTATTGAGTTTTTTGAGATCAGAACCGGCCTGGTGAAATGAACAGCAACCACCAGCATGACAGCTGCTGAAACCAGACATCCCATTAGTGTAATCCTAACGTGCACAGAGCAGTATGAGCGCAGCTAACCCAATCCACTGGGGAGATTTATTAATATAACACAGGGAAGGAATGAAATCACCCATCGTCCTTCAGGGTTTCCAAGCAAATGGCGGTAAGAGAGAGATTTTGTAACATGGCCCTCTCTTCCGCCGCCCTCCCCTCCCAATATTTCATCTGTAATAATTCAATCTCCAGAAGAAAGATTTTAAAGAAATGCCGGTTTCAAGGTGGTTTAACAATGTGCAAAGCACATGCCAGAACATATGTTATTAGCAATAAAAAAGCCCTTTATTTGCCTCCCTTGAGTATTTCTTTCTCACTCACTTTTTAAACTATCTTTATTTGTTTCCCTTCTCTCTCTCTCTCTCTTTCTTTCTTGCCCCTTTCTCACCCCCCCCCCCACAAGTCACAACCAGATCACTTAAATAAAAGAAAGTTTTATATTCATTCCAGTTAGGGATTTCTGCCAAGATCTGAGCCTCCTTTTTTTTCCCCTCTCCCTTATATGCAGACCAGTGATGAAAACTCAGAAAAAATCCTACGCCGATGAGGTGACAGACAAACAAGACGTAGGGTGAATTATCCAAACGGTGCTGTGAAGGAATGGCTTTTACTGGCAAAGGTGAACATATTTTTGCAAAGGTTAAAGGAACTCCTCTGTTTCTCTTGGATTTTTTCAAGGCTGGAAGTTTTAGTTTGGAGAACAGATTAAGACCCAGTCTCTCAGATGTGACAGGCAAAATTTTCCCTTGTGTTTGTTGCTTTGGATCTTTTATCTGCAGTGTCAATCTCTTTGGCATAATTTGCACTCATTTGACGTACGTTAGTCCCATTCGTTCCAAGTCCCACTGCCAAACACGCAGCAGAGATTGGCACCATTGATGGGAGAGGTCAGAACAGCAAGGAGAATGTCGGCTTTCAGTTGAGCTTAGTGTTTTGCTTCCTTGGAGGCCCTTCTTCCACCAGTTTTGGTTGACTACTCCTAGAGACATGGTCTTTTTCCACATCCACCCACAAAATGTCCATCCACCACCTCCATGTGTGTTTGGCCTCTTGCCCCTGCCACTGACTGGTGTCATGACAATTCAAGGCGAGACTATGCATTTGCAGAGTGCATGGTCCTTTGTAAGGATGAGCTAACCACCAAGGTGCTGGGCATGGATGAGAGATGTGGTTGCCGCAATAGGAGAGCCAGACTCTCCTGCTTTCTAATTTCCAGGTTGAGATCCCTGTGGGGGATGCCTTTTGGTGGTGGGGCAAGTGGTGGCAGTGCAGTCAGCACAGAGGGGGTTAATACCTCTGCCACTAGGGCCACCACCAAAGTACCTATGTTCTCGCAGGTAGCCTGCCCTGGAATATAACACACACCTTGTTTTTTGTAAGCCATCTTGAAAGTAAAAAATGTTGACCTTGTAGCATGGGTGAGGAACTGAGTAGAGCAGCCATGGAACTGGGCCTGCCCCAATGCCTGCTGCCAGCCCCACATACTGACGGGGCCTGCGGACTGATCTCGTGTGCCAACCCAATTCAGCGCACTATGTCTAGGGCTGAGGGCTGGGTTCAACCTCCCATGTTAGATCTAAGCCCATGCACCGTGTCCAGATGCAGACAGACCCTGCACACTGGTCAGCTCTGTCATGTAGGGCCATGTCATTCAGTCAAGGAGCTCCCAACAGGTCCAAAGTTCGATGGGTGGGGGAGCAGTGGTAGCATTGGTTTTGGTGTCTCCCAGAGCTGTGGGGATTCACATTTCTCATATATAATGCACACCCCAATTCCCTCCCGCTGGTTTTGGGGGAAAGGGTGATGTTTTATGTGATGGCATCAGAGCAACAGAGGGAGAATGTGAGAAAAGTCCTCCATGTAGTGGCAAGCATCATGACTGGTTTGCTATGAGGACAGTGCAGACTTAATGGTGCTGATCACTGCTCTGCTCCAGCCTTCCTCAGAGCCCATCGGTCCTGCCTTTTGCTGGTGCTTCTCCTCTTCCCCTTCAATCTTCCCTTCTCTCCCTTTCCTCCTCCCTCCCTTTTTCTACCTCACATTAACAAACCCAATTCGTCCTCCATCCAGCTCAGCCTCTGCCAAAGAAGGCATCAAGTGAATATCCAGAGAGCTGCTGAAAATCTCCTTGCTTGTTAGCTTCTGCATCACAACCCCTTCCTGTGCCTTTTCTTTGTGCTCGCTTCTCTCAGGGCAATGGTTCTTGACCAGTAGTGTTTAGACTCAAGACACCCTTCCTTAGACTCAAGACCCTCCTCGAAAAATGCCAGCTCGCAGAAATTAGAAACAAGCTTGTATTTTGACTGCAGAAAAATAATAGAGCAACTTTTCTATTGCAAAGAACTCAGAAAGCTCAAAACGGGGCAGCATGATTTGAGTTTCTATTTGAAATCTCTGGGTTTTATCTTGTGAATCACGTTTGCTGGGGCATGTTTGAAAGGATCTGAAGGCACCCTGGAGTGCCCCAACGCCCTGGTTGAGAATCACTGGTTGCATTGGGGATGTGTAGGGGGTGCACGTTGGTGCATGTGCACCCCCTGCACGCGGCGGTGCACCCCCTGCAAAAAGGCACTACCAACACTTCTGGCGGTGCCTGCGGGTGGCCACTGCTCGCACCCCCTGCCGCTGATACCACCAGCGGTGTCTGCAGGCAGTCCACGATCGCCTCTCATCGCTACCACCACTGCTGGCGGTGTCTGTGGGGGGTTGCTGACCACGGGTCAGCGCTCGCCACCGCTCCCCCCGCACCGCCGACAGCACCGCAGCTGCCTGCGGGAGCTCCCTGCTTGCCACTGCCAGCGCTGTCACCGCCTGTGGGAGCTAGCTGTGCCACCCCAGCCTCCGGGAGCACGCGGCGTTCATGCTGCACAGTCATTTAGTACTTGTATAAACGCAGCCAGAAAGACTCCTTCAGTGGATCATAGATTCATAGGCCCTGTATGTATAAGATCAGGCCCTGTACATATAAGATCCAGAGCAAAAGATCCTATGAATATGAACTAAATAATAATAGAGGTGGTTTCAAAGAGTTCTGCCATCACCTGGACTGCTGAAATGCCTATTATAGTGCCCCGGCTGTGCTGACTGCAGCAAAAAATTATTTCAGATGGGACATTGTGAAGCTAAATTTACCAGCATTATTTGCCAAGCATTTGGATTGGAGAGACAGCCACAGTGCCACATCTCTAATTTCCGTGATTGCTTAGTTATAGGAGAGCTGCACTTAGATGAGAGAACAGAGCCGAGGACCATGTCAGTTTGGATAAAAACTAACAGGGAGAAGTGGGTGCTGGGATGTCGAAAGGGACCCCAGCTTATTTCATAGCCTTCTTTGCTACAAGGAGTCTGGGACCTAATCTGCAGATAGCAGCATGCCGGAGACTGGAGGATCTGTACGTCTAGAATCAAGGGGAGTTGCAACCGGAGCCAGGTTTGTGAGGCGTGCAAGGAATGAAGTATCGAAGAAGGCAATGCTAGAAGTGTTTGACCTCAGCCAAACTGACCCTGGGGGGAAGTAAAACACCCTGAGGAATCTCAACTGGAATCCTAGAACGTATGGCGGATTTTACTGCAGAAGAGTCGGCAGAGTGAGAAGACCGGGCTGTTAAAATCCATCATTGCTAAATCTCAACAGGATTATGGGGCAACACAGGCCAATGTGGGCCTGATGGGGAGGGGGGGAAGGTGAATGTTAGCAGAGAGAGGAGAATTTGGAGGCCTTTGAAAACAAGCAGAGGAGAGTCCAAAGGATAATTAGATGAGCAAATAAAAAGAATACAGCAGAGTGAGAGGAGAAATAAATGTAAAATGAAAATAATACTGGACTACACAAGGGACTGGAGGAAAAACATCCATCCAAAAGACTTAGGGCGTAGAGCTGAGGATTTCTTTCAACATCAAGGAGTCTGGAGAAGGATGGATATGCGTCCCCCACAGTATAAGCAGAGGGAAGGCAAAGGATTGTTTCCCCTGTAGCTGCTCTAGTCCCCTCCTAGCTCCAATACTTCCTATAGGAGCCGCTTTACTCCACCAACAGAGGCAAGCGGAAACCTACCTGCCCGTGTCTCCCTTCCACGGGCGTGCTTAGCTCTGCTCTAGCAAGAAGATCGCCTCTGCTTGAGCTTCAGCTAAGTTCCTTGCTGAGGTCTTGTCGGTGTTGAGGGATGTCAAGTGAGTTAGGTCTGTGCCCCATGTGAGTGGGGAAGAGCACAGGAGAAGTTATGGGGCCATAACTAGCAGGGCTGTGCAAAGCTTCGGGTGGTGATTTGATTCGGAGGAGGAGATTTAGCTTGAGTCGATGGCCGAATCTCTGAATCTGAATCGAATCAGGGGACACATTTAAAGGTCTGACTTGATTCAAAGCTCTCTGAATCTTTGGAAAAGATTCGGAGAGCTTTGATGATTCGGGCAGTCCCAGCTGCAGCCAACGCCGAGCTGGTAAGTACTAGGGATGGGGGAAGGGACCATGAGGGAACCCCAGCCAGCCCCCCGACTCCCCTCCGCTCTCC
>NW_017728906.1:198720872-198768982 GCF_001723895.1 Crocodylus porosus | reverse complement strand
GTTTAAAGCCCGGTGGAGCAGGTCAGCCAGCCTGGCTGAGAAGAGCCTCCTCCCCAGGGGAGAGAGGTGGAGGCCATCTCCTCCCAGCAGCTCGCTGGCTCTCTCACCAAAGAGTGGGCTGTGGTCATGCAAGTCAAAGCCTTCCTGATGACACCAGTGCTACAGTCTTTGATTGACTACGTGGATCCTCCTCTCCCTCCTCAGCCCATAGCCCGAGACTGGGAGGATCGATGAGAACACCACCTGAGCTCCCAGACCCTTTAGCCCCACTCCCAAATTCCTGAAGCACCTCATGACCTGGCTGAGAGCACTCTGAGCCATGTCACTGGTGCCCACATGTATAAGGAGCATAGGATAGTGGTCTGTGGGCCGGAGGAGCTTTGAGATCTTCTCTGCAATGTCCCAGATATGGGCCTGTGGAAAGCAGCAGACTTTTCAGGCTAAGGGGTTGGGGTGGCAGATTGCCCTCTCAGTCCCCCTCAGGATGAAGTCTTCCATGATAAACACCTTACATTTTGTCTTAGGGAGAGATGGATCAAACACCTTACATGGAGATACTTAAAGCATCTCAATCCATTTAGCACGTCAACAGGAAAATCAGAAACGACTTGATGGCACTACTTAAGTACCTACCTGGATGAAAATAAAAAGTGGTGAAAGACTTAACCAGACTGAATGGCTGGAAGTTGAAACCAAACTGATTCCATTTTTAAATATGGAAAAGCATTACACACACACGCACGCACGCAGGCACACTGAGTTTGATTAACTGCTGCAACAAGCTACCAAGGGAAATGGTAGATTCTTAATGTCTTCAAATCAAGATTGGATGCCTTTCTGGAAGATAAGCTTTAGTCAAGCACAAGTTATTGGACTCAGCGTACAGGTAACTGGGTAACATTTAATGACCTGTGGGATACAGGCCATACTAAATGATCTTATGGTCCCTTCTGGCTTTAAACTATGAATCTATTAAATAATCTAAAACCATTTTGTTTGCAGGTTTCTGGAGGCTTTTGGGTTTTGGACACTACTCCAGTGTGGATTTGATTAATAATGTGTGTATGTGCCCAGAACCAAGAATGGACACATTTTTACTCCTATACATCACACAACTGAAAAACATCTTCTCTTCCGTCAAAAATGTGGAACTTCCTTCCCTGCTCTATATTGTTCTCTACAGGTGCAAGAGGTGCAGCATTCAATCCTGGGCTAATTCTTCCCTGTTCCCACAATTTTATGATGAGGTTTGTGATATTTAGTGGGTTTTTTTAAGTCAAAGCCACTGGAGGAAAGAGACTGCACAAACTCCAAGCTTTCATTAAAAAAAAAAAAAGGAAGTTTCTGGCCACAAAGTTGCAGAAAAAAGCTTTAAAAAATGAAGTGAGGTTGTTTAAATGCTTCTAGGAACCCAGAAGGCTAAACAAAAATAGGCTGCCATTTCTTTAATTTATTTCTTTTTAATTTTAGCACATTCTTTTGATATTGAAGCCAATCTCATTATTTTCAGGGGCCCAGCTTATGATTTTGGAAGGGCTGGTTTTGGCAACATATTAAGATCCAGTCTGTCTACACTGTATCTCCTATGCTCCTACTTATACATGCATAACTCCTCCAGACATATCTTTTGCAGCTACTCTCAAGCTCTTTGGTATACCCAAGAGCCTGGGGTGTTCAGAGTGAGCAAGCTGACAGAGACACCCCTGACACTGCCAAGGGTGGATATTCCCACGTGGGCTGGAAATAGGTGTTTTATACCAGCAGAAAGAGAAAATTCTCACCTCTTCAATAGCACAACTTTTGTTTCTAGCCCTGGCATGGCCTGAGAGGATAGCCCTTAAAAGAATGTCATGAGGCCTATTTTAGGTGACTGTAGTGGTTTCTAAAATGTGGTAGCTACAGGGTTGTGTCTCAGATAGAACTGGGTAGGAAGGGACAGTTTTGTAGACCCTTAGACTAGGGACAGAAGTTACACATACACTGTTTTAAGTGACTGGAAACTGGTTTAAACTTGTAACAGAACACAAGCTCATAGCACATAAACCAGTTTCAAAATGGCTGAAACTAGTTGAATGTTGTATCAGAAGTAATTGGTTTGGGTCAGTTTTCTGAAACTTCTGTCCCTCACCCCTTTCTCATTCAAGTTAAATCAGAGTCCCCCAGCATCCCAGCATGCTTTTCAGCCCTGGGCTGTGCTCTGCTGTCTGCTCCAGGGCTGGCCCTGCCCCTCTGCTTCCTAGCTGGAGCAGGAAGGGCTGGCTGACAAAGTGGGGTGGGCGGGAACAAGCTGAGCTAGGGATGCAACCCAATCTGCAGGGGGGTGGGCTGCCCCCCACCCTGCCAGGCAAATCCCACTGGGGTTTGGGGCCAGGGAGGAGGGTTAAACACCCCTTCCCCTGCTCAAACTTACTGCAGGCTCGAACTGTGGACTACAAATCCCGGAGGCACCTGGAAGCAGGAAAAGGAAGTAATGAGCAACTATGCAGAGTCCTGCTACTGTAATTCTGCACTGTAAATCCCAGACACCTCAGGGGCCCCAGGAAGAGGAAGTGAACACACAGTCAGAGAGCCATGCTCTAGTGTTCCCCAGCTTCTGAACTAACCCACTGCAGGCATGTGGCTGCATTTCCTGAATTAGAGGTAAATGTCTGTTCACTTCTCTTTCAATTTAATCTGTGCAGTTTAGACTCATCTGCAAAGAATGAATCAATTCAGTCTCAGGCTTTTTGACTGTCTGTACTTAGCCTTAGTGACTTCATGGTTCACCCTGGCCCCTTGGGCAGGGAGCGCTGCTGATTGAGGCCCAACTCACCACTGCTTGTCCTGGATGGGATACCTCTGTGTCACTCCACGGCAGCTTGAAAGCCAGAATGTGTTTCCCAATCCACACGGGTTCAGCAGTCTGAGCAGCACAAGAATTTTTGCATAAGCTATAATGAAATCTCTGCTTCATCAGCGGTGATGGGTTTTTCAAGGGGATGGCATTCAGCACTCTCTGGAAACAAGGTCCCCGTAAGATAGCTGGATCTGGGCAACCAACATCACCCGTCAGTTTTGCAAGTCTTATCCAGTGGACAGAATCCTGCCCTTGACAAAATCAGTTAGAGCTTTGTTATTTTTAATGCACGGCTGAGCCCAGTCAACTGTGGATGAACTAAAAAAGATCATAAGGTTCCTGGTGGGTCTTTCAGAACCCAGTCCTCCATCCAAGCCTTCGAATTTCACCTTGGTAATTTTAATTGGATCAGGCGAGCAGAAGAAAGTAATGACAAAATAATAACTAGCACAGCGAGAGAGTCTTTGCTTGCAAACTACACGCAGTCCCGATTTCCTTTTTAGGGAAAGTCGGCAGTTCCAGATACCTCCACAACTGTTTCCAAATGGCACGCTTTCTCAGATCTGCCACTCACAGAATTTTCCAGTCCTAAAAGTTGCAATCACCACAGACCAAAAAGCTCCAACACTCCCCAGCCTTGCAGTAGCTTTCAACCAAGGCCTCAAAGCGCTTAGCAGGTATTGTTCAGTTAAAGCTTCTCAGTGCTCCTAGGGGAACTGAAGTCATGGAGGGAGGTTAGGGCCCCCGGGGTGCTGAGGCTTCACACCTAGTGCCATCAGTAGGAACTGAAAAGGCTCAGCCCTCCAGATAAATCAATCCTTGTTTGATGTGCCGGTGGTCTGTAGCAGAGCTGAGGACAGGACCCAGGCATTGTAGTCCCTGTTTTGTTCTCCAGCTCCCCGTCAATCTCTTCCCTTCTTGGAAAGAGTTTTCGGTGCTAAAGCACTTTGGCTTGGGTATGGGGGCCAGATTGCTCATTCAATAGAAACATTGGCTCCAGACCAGAAAACATTGAGGCGATGGAACTGGTCACATCTGCAGCAAGGAGGGAGCTTTCGAGCAGAGAGAGAGGAAGAAGAAGGCCTCAGTGGGACGAGGGATAGAAGCAGCTGAAGCAGGGGATGCAATGGGATAAGTTTAAACCGAAAAGTGAGCTTCGGGAGGTAACAGCCTGTGATTATTGTACTGTCTTTATTACCCTGTAAGCTGCTTCAGTTGGGCTGTAAGCCTTTAAGAAGCTCGTTAGCACGCAGCATTTTCTCATTCCTCGGCTGTTACTCTAGATCCTCACCGATTAGCGCTTGGGTCTGAGCGCCCTCAAGGTACTTCACAGCCAGTGGGAACCGAGGGCATTGGCCAGCTCTCAAGAGGTGTGCAGCATCTTGCAGGGGTTGGTGCGGGTCCCGATGATTTCAATTTTGTGCAGCTTGCTCCCCCCAGCCAATCCCTTGGAATCTGACATACTGCTTCAATACAGCACGTTTTATGACACCTTTGCTTAGGGGTCAAAGGGCACATTCCAGCTATCTACCCAGCATGCAATTTTCATTCTCTTGTCTTCAAGGCTTTATAGAACTCTTTTTTTCCCCCCTCTCCTCCAGGATATTGTGGGTTATTACCTCAATCCTTTTTCAGCTGAGGAAGGCTTGAGGTAATGACCTGAAACTTCCTGGAAGAGATCCCAAAAAGCCCCGAATGGAAACCACATGCAACATATTAGGGACTCTCGTCATACAAAGAAACATTTTTTCAAGTAACGGGAATGTACGTTGATCAGCTACTTATCATCCAGCCAGCACGAGTTACCTACGTCAAAAAAATGCACGAGAACCGAGGAGAAATTGTTTGATATGCTGATGGTTATAATAAGGCCCCAAAATAATCCCCTTAACTCCTCTGGTCAACCCACATCTGGGCACAGGATCTGTGTCTCTGTGGCAGCTAGCTTCATACGTGAGTCTTGAATTGGTTCATGCACATTGTATGATGTCAGGTTGTTGATAGATGATCCACGGAGCTCAGTGGCAGTCTGCAAATCTGTTTGAGATGCCAGCCCTGATCCAAGGTCAGACACAGGGAACAGGGAGGGTCCTGAGGAGTAACATGGGCCTGATCCTGGAGCTCACTCTAGGGCCTTAGCAAAGGTGATAAAAATGGAGTGCGATGGATGAGGAAACATTGATGGTGCAATAAACAATGTAGGGCCTCAGCTGTCCAAATGTGGATATTTTTCCCCTTCTATTTCTTGTCTTCCATCCAAATCAAGTGCTCTCAGAGCATCACACCAGCCAACATGAATCAATGAGAGCAAAGCCCTGACACTGGAAACGTAAGATGGACGCTGTTTCCAATTCTGGCAGGTCAGTTGTGTGGCTTGGGATATTTATGGTGCTTGCTGAAAGCCCCAGCTCAGATCTCAGCCTCGTGTTATCATTTCAGCAAGTTTCTATCCCTTGTGGTTAAAGAATGAACTGGATTGTACCAAAGGACTCGGGGTCAAAGACAAGGTTGCTTAAGCCGATCTCAGGTCGTTGTGGGTAGGGGTTGACTTGCGATTGCGTAGTTGTTTGGGCAGAGCAGTTGAATGTAGATATCTGGCCCAAAGTAGCAGGGTGCTGGTTCTTTGCCTGGGTCACCTGATGGGGATTTGGGGACTTTGGCCTAGAGTTGCCACCTTTTCCTGAAGTTGATCTAGGATATCCGACTGCTCCCAAATTGTATTATTATGGATGCGTTATTGGTCATGGGGAAGTGGGTGGCATTTGAGAAGGGGGGAGGGCATGAAAACTCCCCCCACTGGGGAACTAGGGCAGGAGGAGGCTGCCACAAGCAGCAGGGGTGGGGCAGTCTCTTGGCTGCCATCAGCCTTGAGCTCACAGGCTCCATTTCCACTGTAGCCAATGAACAGGTGCTGCCAAGGAAAGGGACAACTTCTCCTGCACAGCAAAGTGGGTTGCAGCCACCCTAAAAGTGGAAGGGGAGATCCCAACCTAATGGGAAGGGTCTCGGTGCCTGCCCGAGGCCCTCTGACTGCAGTCAGGGATGTGAGGGGCATGGTGCTTACACAAGTGATGGTGGTAGCTTTTGGCGGGTAAACCATGGCTTCTGCTGAGTCTGCAGTGGATGCACCAGAGCTTAAGGCCCAATTCATGGATGGTTGATGTCCATCTCACGTATTCATCCAGGCTCTGCCCAGGTGAAACCAAGGTGTGTGGCAACCTTAGTTTACCCAACCACACCTTTTTTTTTAAATTGCATCAAAAGTCAAATGACCTGTGAGATGATGCTTGGCTGAAAACTATTGCGTTGGTGCAAAGTAAAGCTCCATTTTCCATTGTATCTGGTCAATTAATCCCAATTTTCCTTAACCCTCCCACCCTGCTGAATTTTTTATTATACTCATTTCAGGACTCCCCTCCCCCTCTCCCTCCATTAGGCCTTTGCATGGGTTAAGAGCCTTGAATTAAACTGATAGTAAATGGAGACCATGTGCAAGAGCCAGTTTTTCAGTGTACATCTCTGAAGGCAACGGATCTGTGGTCTGGGGGGAAACCTCCCAAAAGCATCCCCAGCCCATAAGCACCCAGCCCAGCAGCTGCACAGAACCTGAAACACTTCACTGGAAGAATTGGTTGCGTCTCATTTGCAAAGATGATAACAGAAAAGTCCTGCTCTTTTGTCTGTGTTTGCTCCAGTGCCAGGCTTATGAAAAGTGCCATTACATTTTCCCAGGAAGAAGAGGGTGTGTGTTACTCACACAGCCGTGGAACTGGGCTATCTCAGTGCCTCACATTTTTTATACCTCCAGCATCCAAATTGATAAAGTGAGATTATCCCTGTTTCACCCAGGTCCTCAAACCTATGTCACCTAAGTCCACTGGTGAAGCATCACTGTTCTTAAAGCCATCCCTCAGCTGCCATCTTGGAACCCAGGTCTCTGCCAGTTGACAATGCTGCCCAAGTGCTGATGTTACCTATAATTAAAGAGCAGCTCAGTGCCCTGGCCATGCTGAAGGATCCTCAAGAGATGTCCATGTCACCCACAGGGCCCAGTCCTATCACTGAGCACAGTTGAGACCTGATATCCATCAGGCCCCAGAGCAGTCAAGGCTGGATGTGGTCTTAGGGACAGAGGGAAGGACAGTGTGAAAGGGTGCATCCCCTAGGGAATGGGGCTTGCAGAATGAGGGAGGCTTGTCCCATCTCTGCTTGATTTTGATCAGGTCCTTGATCTTGGCTCTCCTGCACCTTAGTGTGACAATCACCTGGCTACGGAGGGTAGAGGATTTTCTCTGGGAAAAAAAGATTGGCCTGTAACTTTGCTCAACTTTATCAGTTCAGCCTGAAATTTTCCATGCTGGGTGTCTGCCTTCTGATTCTGCCTAGTTTTGAAAAGGCTTCAGAAAGTCCCTCTGTGTCACAGACCACGAAAGGGGGAAATAGGTTGTTTTGCCATTCAGAATTGTTCAAATAGAGGGGCAGATCTGGGGCAAACTAACCTATAGTTCCTACTCTCTGAGCCCCTGACTGAGTGCTTATGTTTTAGTAACAGCAACGTTTCAGTCTTCTGCTACTCATGGTTAGATATTTTCCCATAGTATTCCCATGGCATTCAGGCTTCCCTTGTAAATTCAGTGCCCAGAAGATGCCCCCGTCTGGGGGGTGGCAAAGATCTGGGGCATGAAGCCATTTCACCCAGTCTGTGTGGCTCCTAGAGGGGCCAGGATTTTGGGGGCAGGGCAAGCAGAGATGGGGCTTGTCACTGCATTTCAGCTATGGAGTCCTGCTGGGAGCCAGCAACAATGGCATAAACCTCTTTGCCACCAGGTCTGAATCCACCCAGTGAAGTTCTTTGGAGTGCAGCTCCAGTCCTCAATGTGCCCCATGGATTTAGCTCAGGGATGCAGGTGAGTTTGACTCCCCCCCGCCCCGCACCAATCCCTTGATGCTCTATATGTTTCATCTAGTGCATCTCTTTTCTCTTCCCTGAACTCTGGCATCGTCTCTTCCACATCAAAGACCAAAGTCTTATTTCAGATGCTTCTGTACAAGTGCCGTTGACATCAGAGGAAGAGGCACCCATGGAACTGAGGCCAATAACAGGCCCCATTGGTCATATCCAGACCTCTTTGCATGTGCAACTCTCTGCTGACAGGAATAAGCATTGCCCAGATGGGATGAAAGAAGCACATGGGCCTGAATATTATTTTTAACTTAGATTTTATGTCTTTTTTTTTAATTTTTGCCCCTCCAGTCAGCTCTTTCAGCCTTGCTTTATGTTATCACAGAAATATTCCTCTCTGGTGGAAAAGGCATGTGTCATCTGTTAAAAATAATCTTGTCAAGCCCTGGGCAAAGCTAAAAAAATGACTAATATTAAACAGATTTGCCTATTAAATTGCATGTCTTCCTCTCAAGGTCCATTGGTGTGATCTGCATACAGCAATAAAAAAACTACCGTAAGGGTTGTACCTGGTAAAAAATTAACTGCACTCCATTAAGGCTATAAAGCTCTCTAGGGTGCGGGGCTATAATGTGATAACTGCCCACTCAGGGGTAGTGGCGAGGAAGGGGGTGGAGCCAGGCATCCGGGCCATCCATACAGAGTGGTTATCATGTTCTTATACAGGAAATAATGTAGTTGTGAACATAGAAACCAAACATTTGTTCAGATTTATGTGATGGCTTTGTTAACAGTGGAGTCAGTGCTGGGAGTGTGTTGCAGTAGCCACCGTTTGCTCGTTATTCAGCTTGGGTCTTTATCAGGGGTTTGATCTCATCCTCACACCAGAGGGTCTTCCTGTAGAGAATTAATCAACATGTCTAGCATCTGCCCCCTGGGGCCTGCTCTTCGCCTCAACTTCTCCCCAACTGGAAATATAGAGGGAGTGTTTTATTAAGTAAATATATTACCTGTATTATCATCACTCTATAATGTTATATACATATATTATATGTATTACGCTTATGATATATATGCTGTTATGCATGTTTACAAGTGCTTTGACAGGCAGTGATGAAAAATGCTATATAAAAACTCATAGTAAACATCACTGTGGTTTGGTTCCCTGCTCGTGGCACTATCTTGTATTCAACAGGCATTGGATAAAATGCACTGGGAGCAGGGACCAGAAGCCTGACCTCTTTTTCTTTCAGGAGAATGCTCTTCCTACCAGGCTACAGAAGACAGCTACTTCTTTTCCTGGCCCCAGCCCTTGACTTCTGCATACATTTCTGTCCAGTGCCCCGGCTTCAGAAGATATTGTCAATGCAGCCCTTGGCCTAGTGGTGAGGGCACTGTCCATGGAAGTAGAGATGAGTTTGAACCTCATGACACTGATGAAGGGCTAAACCCTAGGTCTCCTGCTTCCAGGGCAAATGCTGCAGCCACTAGACTCTTGGGCCTTTAGTTGGATGGGGGGGTTGGGCCTTTCAAGGGACTTAGGCATGATGACTTTGTGAATCCTATGTAGGCCTAGGTTAGGGTTGCCAACTGTCTGTAAATTCATGGATGGTCAGTAAAAAATATCAAGTTAAAAACTCCTGCCCATAACATCTGTAAAAACAACTTGAGCTGCCCATAAAAACTCTAAGCAGCTGGAGCTGATTGAAGCTCTGTGGTTGGAAAGAAGCAGGGTGCAATGCTTTTGTTCCTGTTGAGTACCATCACCTGTCTATAACACTGGTAGGTCATAGGTAGACTTATTTGGGGGTATGTGCTAGGATAGGGATAAGACTAGGGGATGGGCTGGGGTGGGGAGGAGTATAGTTTAGGGTATAGTGAAGGGCATCCTGGCATGGGGGACCATGGGAGGTTGGGGGTCAGCATAGTGTAAAACCACTGCTGAAGTCAAGCAGATTGCAAACACAAGACACTGTTTTTAACTGCAAACTTTTTATTGACAACCAAACTTTTTTTTTACTATGGTTGCTATTAAACCCCTGAATTTGAACCCAGGCTTTCTAACTAGGGTCTGACAGCAGGGCAGAGCCTGGCAGAAGAGTTACATTTACACTGCGTAAAAACATATATCAGTAAAAACATGTAAAACGGTAAAAATGTTTGGTTGTCAGTAAAAAGTTGACAGATTGTCAGTAAAAAAAAAATTGGATTGCCAACTCCAATGAAGGTAGTAGTCAGGTGTGTGCACATCTCACTTGGTCAAGACAGTGGAAACTTTAGTCATGAACTGTAGTTATAATTCAGGTTCAGTCAATTTTTACACGGGCCCCTGGCTTTGCAGGGCTTATGTACCTAAGTATTCAAGTGAGATTTGAAGACCACATTTTGGATCTGGCTCTTGAAGTCTGCTGGATACAAGTGCAACTACAGTCATGAGCTGGGCACCCAGGCTTCTTATATAGTGTATGTGGATCATTAGGTGCCTATGCCTATGCTTCACTAAAGCCAGCAGGTTTAGTAGAGAGCCGTCTACACATTTCAGTAGGAAATGCAAGAGGTGCTGCAGCAGCCTTACTCCTCTCCATCATGTAGACCTTAACTCTTGGCAGCAAATAGAGCCCCAAATCCTCTCCTGGTATTAGGCCAACTCTTCCTTACTCTTACAGGGACAGGGAGATGGAGAAGTGGTGCCCCCATTTACACCAGCCTAGCGTTTAAAGCAAGATATAGGAGAGACTTATGTTCAAGTCCTTCCTCTGCCTTGGAGACAGGAGACCCTGGTGCAGAGCCCCTGAGAATCATAGAAATTAAAGGCTGAAAGGGATCTCGAAAGATTGAGTCCACCCCTCCTGCTCTGGGAAGGAATACTACTGAGATTAAATGATCCCAGCGAGGTGTCTGTCCAGTCTCCTCTTGAAGACTTCCAAGGTTGGGGACTGCACTACCTCCTTGGGAAGTCTATTCCAGATTCTGGTCCCTCTAACCATAACAATGTTCTTCCTTGCATCCAACCTGAAACCATCCGTTGACAGTTTATATCTATTGCTCCTTGTCTTCCCCTGGAGTGCCCTAATGAGTAGTTTTTCTCCCAAGTCCTGATATTCACCCCTTACATACTTACAGATGGCCACCAAGTCCCCCCTCAGTCTTCTCTTCCACAGGCTGAACAGTCCCAGATCCCTTAGTCTTTCCTCATAAGGTTTGTCCTCCAGGCCCTTAATAACTCTTGTGTCCCTTCTCTGGACCCTTCAAGATTCTCCACATCTTTTTTGAAGTGCAGCACCCAGAATTGGACACAGAACTCTAGCTGGGGTCTCACCAATGCCAAGCAGAGAGGACGTATCACTTCTTTAGCCCTGCGTCTAATGCATCGGCTAATGCATCCCAGTATGCTGTTAGCCTTGTTTACTACAGCATTGCACTGGCGGCTTATGTTCATCCTGTGATCAATCATAACCATGAGGTCCCTTTCAGCCATCGTGTTGGCCAAGACATCTCCTCCTAACCTATATTCATGTTGCTGGCTACTTCTCCCCAGATGAAGCCCTCTGGATTTATCCTTATTGAACTGCATCTGGTTCTGCTCTGCCCACCTTTTCTGCTTATCCAGGTTTGCTTGGTTCTGCATCCTATCTCCTAGTATGACCACTTTGTTACATAGCTTAGTATTGTCTGCAAAGTTGGCCAGCATGCCTTCCACATCCTCATCTAAATCATTGATAAAGATGTTGAACAGCATGGGGCCAAGAGGACACCACTGGCCACCTCCTACCAAGACAATACAGACCCATCCACAAACAATCTCTGGGTTTGACCTTAGCCAGTTCCCAACCCACCTGACAGTGGACTCTGCCAGCCCACAACCCCCCCAGTTCTTTTTATAAGAGCATCATGGGAAACCATATCAAAGGTCTTTTTAAAATCCAAGTATATGACATCAACCATGTCTCCCACATCTACCTGGTTCATAACTTAATTATAGAAGGAGACAAGGTTGGTCAGACACAACCTGCCCACAGTGAAACTATGTTGGCTATCCTTCAGCATCATGCCTTCTGCCAGTCTCACAAACGAACTTGTTGATATTTTTTTCCAAAATTTTATCTGGTATCGAGGTCAAACTCACTGGCCTATAGTTTCCCAGATCCTTCCTCCTCCTCTTCTTAAAGATTAGCATCACATTGGCCCTTTCTCAGTCTTCTGGGACCTTTCCTGAGCACCATGAGTCTTCAGATATCTTCACCAATGGTCCTTCAGTGACTCCAGCCAATTCCCTCAGCACTCTCGGGTGTAGTCCATCCAGTCCTGCTGATTTGAAGACATTAAGCCTCTCTAAGTGCTCCCACACCATTCAACACTGACCATTCGTTGGCAATCACCCCCCGCTCCCCCACATCCATCCAGTATCTGACTAGGCAGGCAGGCACCATTTGCATGCAGGAACACCAACGCAAAGTATTCATTAAAGAGTTCAGCTTTCTTCTGACTGTCTGTTATCAGCTGTCCCGTCCCATTCTGCAAGGACCCCACATTTCCCTTGGTCTTCTTCCTGCTCCCTATCTTCCTAAAGAAGGCCTTCTTATTGTCCATGATTTTGGTTGCCAACCTAAGCTTGGTTACCACTAGGGCCATCCCTGGGCAGGGTGACCACCCTGGGCCCCATGCTTTGGGGGGCCCCACAGAGCCAGGTAGAGTGGCATGGTCACTGTTGCCAGCTTCACATCTGGCCACTTGTCACCCCCCCCCCACCTTCGCTGCCAAATCCACCACCGGCTTTCTTGTGTCCGGGGGTGGAGCCTCGCACAGGCTGATTTGCCCTGGGCCCCACACCCTGCACAGGTCATCTCTGGTCACCACTCTTGCCTTCCTTATCCTCTCCCAACAACTATGTACTATACTTGTGTATTCCTCTAAGGCCAGAAGGAAATCAATCCCTGGGTCTCTCACATCCTGGGTGAGCGGTCCATTGGGTGAAAAGGGAGGGGGATGCTCTCTCCTCCGTTTGTATTTGGTGTAGATATGATCTGGTAGGTACCCTTGAAGGACACTTTGTTGGCGGACACCAAAAGGACAAGGTGTGAACTGAGCATCTTAGTATAATCTTACAGGACAGGTTTTGACAGCGATGAAACAAAGCTGGCCAGGCTCGCAGTCTCCACACAATTCAGTATTGTTTCAACCAAAGTCGAGGCCTCCAACAGCTGTTCAGCCTGCTGTATGTTGTACCAGACTGGTAGATATTAAAAGTAGGTGGATGAGCCAATTACACCAGACAGACACAAAAAGTCCCTCAGTCCAGTATGTGTCACGTAGAAGTTCCCAAGTTTCCCCCAGCCTATACCTACTATTTATAGATGGATGGTAAACATAATCTTAATATTCTAATAAATGATCCACAGTTGGTTTTATTTAAATTTCTTTGTTTGACTGAGACTTTCAGAACTGAATTAAACCAAATCTCTTTTGGACCAGAGAAATCTTAATTAGTTAAAATTCATAATATCCTTGAGAAAGCAAAAAAGGCCAAATGGGAAACTTCCTTATTTCCTTTTCCTTTCTATTTATACTAGTTTGTTACGTTTGCTAAGACCTAGGTGGTTCTGGACATACCCAGCCAGCAGGAGACTGCTGCAACTTTTCTGCTGAAAATGAAGGTGCCTATGGACTTTGGTTACCTTCAAGGTATGGCAGTAGCTCCATGGAAGCTTGAGGCTCTAAAGCCTGTACTTAAGTGCTAAAGTTTTTGTAAATCTAGTTCTTGGTGCCCTATAGGCTGAAGACTTTAGTATCTCAATTTTCTAGCTATAAAAAATTATTAACTCTACTTACCTGCCTGGGGGGCTTGGGAGCATTAATTGGTTACTGTGTCTAATGTGCTACCAAAATGGCACCTATTGGAAAGGGGCCTACCAGTGTGTAGGACATAGGCCTGAGACTCAGCAAAACTGGGTTCTACTACTTGCTCTGGCCCTGATATGCAGAGCAGCCTTGGGAAGTTGCATACAACATACAATGTCATTGCCTCTTGTATTCTCCCATTCTTTTGTGCCTGTCTGGTGTAATTGGCTCATCCACCTACTTTTAATAACTACCAGTCTGGTACAACATACAGCAGGCTGAAAGGCTGTTGGAGGCCTCTACTTTGGTTGAAACAATACTGAATTGCGTGGGTGTGTTCTACTGAAAAAGCGACGCTACGATAGCTAGAGAGGATGGCCAGCTCCGGTTCTCACAGAGACAAATGAGGTTTATTTTGGCAGCAAGTAGAATCGGGCCCAAAGCTATGTGCTGGCAAGAGAAGTGAAATCTTCCATTACCTTCTGGAATTTGGGGCTCTTGTTACATGCCCATTGCCACCTCTTTTCCCTCTCTTTAGGGTCTAATAAATAAATAAAAGCCACAAGGCAATCTGTGTAGAAATCCTCCCAACCCTGAGAAGAATTCTTCCACCGGGCCGGGTGTGCAATGCGCTTCCCCAGCTCCTGCCCCTACCCCTTCTTCCCACACTTGAACAATATTCAAGAACAATATTGAGGTGGTAGGCGAACAATATTTTCTATTCATTCAAATGAGTGATGATGTCAAGGCAAAGCGAGCAGGTTTCAGCAGCTTCTCGTCTGCCCACCACCCTGCCCGGGATCAAAGATTGCTTCAGCAGGACTCTGCCATACTGAAGCACTTCTGGCCTTTCAGCTGCTCTGGCTGGCATGAACTACACAGGGTACATTGTCGGCTCCCGTTCAGGCTGCCAAGATATAAGCCATCTGAAAGATCAGTGTTTTGCATCGAGGACCCGGCTCGACTGGAAACCGATGCCAAATTCTTTCTTTCTTTCTCTTTCTTCATCAGTTTTAACACTTGCCATTTAGAGAATGAGGACTCTGCTGTGGTCAGGATCCCTCTGCTTTCTTCCATCAGTACTCAGCACGCACTGTCCTGCAGTACAACCATACAGGTGTTTTGATGATAATGGCTGTTCTCGGTTGCAGCCATTTGAGGGTTGGCATGGCTGGCTCCTCAAGGGCCTCCTGTAGAAGTCACATGGCAGTAGGCTGGCAAGGGACATTAGGCTGGCATTGGTGAGATGTGGACACAATTCCTTTTTTCCGTCACAGGATTTCCTGCAATGTTGGGTAAGTCCTTTGATGAAAAGTCTTCAAAGGTGGCCAAGGCTTCTTGGCTTCAACCATAGTCAAAAGCAGAAGATGAGAGCATTATTAGTTCCTTTCCTTCCTTTCCAAGCGGAGCTGTATCATTTCACAGCAATTGGGTGCCAGCACAACTATTTTAAATGGGCTGTTTGTTCTCTTGTACATAATAGCATTTCTATTCCCTAATCCAGGCATCTCTGGTTTGCCTGGGATTGGCAAAAGTCTTTGGTCTTCTGACTGCAAGTATAAAGTGATAAAAGGACTTAGCAGCAATCAGCTCCCTGGTTGCTATATTTCAATGAGGCAGGCTCACTAGGCCTAAAAAATGGGTTAATTTAAAGATAGGTAGTGTTAAAATGATGCTGTAGCTGTGACAGTCAAAGAATTAAGCAAGGAAAGATTGCTTAGGGTGATAGAGAGAGTCTGGCAGAGAGCAGCAAAAGTGGTTAGAGAGCTGGGGAACAGAAAGAGCTGGATTACCCAGAGAGAGCCTTGAGTTTTTCATCTGTAGAAGTTTTTAGGACCTGCGTAGACAGAGCCTTGGCTGGGATGATATATTTGGGGATGGTCCTGCTTTGATCAGGGGGTGGGACTAGATTACCTTCTAAGGTCCCTTCCAACCTTAATTTTCTATGATTCAGTGACCTAATCAATGGTCACTGCTCTAGAGGTGGACAAAAGAAGAGATTGAAGGACACCTTGAAAATCAATCTGAAGAAATGCAATATTAACATGAATACCTGAGAGACTCAAGCACTGCAT
This sequence comes from Crocodylus porosus, assembly GCF_001723895.1. Classification (NCBI taxonomy): domain Eukaryota; kingdom Metazoa; phylum Chordata; order Crocodylia; family Crocodylidae; genus Crocodylus; species Crocodylus porosus. The sequence continues at coordinate 198,753,330 of NW_017728906.1, read as the reverse complement.
CATATATGACAAGGCATCAACCATTTTGAGGAAACTTTCCTCAAGATGAAGGCAGGTAGATGCGAAAGACAAAGGGAAAGAGCTGTGATCTGCCATCACCAGGACCCACTCCTTCATCCTGGAACTGTTTGCCAGGTCTGCAGTCAAATATGTAGATCTTGGCTTGGCCTCTTTAGTTGTCTCTGGACTCGCTGATAATTTTCCTATCAACTAGAAGACTGTCCTCCTTGTATCAAGGGACTGCTGGCACCCCTGGTTTAAACTTAGATCTGGATCTCAGTTTTGTGGTCTGGATCCACGCTGGATCTAATTTTCCTCCTGAAACGTGTGCCCGAGTTGCAATAGAACCCTTTGATCTAGATCGGCCTTCTCAGCCAACTTTGGACCCACAGATAAGGCAATAAATGGAAGACAGTCATCCTTAACTGCAAGGGATTGCCAGTGATGAATCCTGTGAAGGCACATGGCAAGGGCATAACAACCAGGCTCTGCACCTTGGGTTGCAGCAAGGGTCGGGGCAGTGGGGGCAGCTGCAGGTATGGCAGTTTGGCTGACAGCAGCAGCAGTTGCCATTCTTGAGCCCATCTAATTGGGTGTCCAGGACTGGTGCGCCAGTCACCCATCCCTAGATACATGACCAGGAGTGGATCCAAGGGAGGTGCAGTGGTGCTTTTGCATCCCAGTTTTGATTTTTGGTCTAAAGTCAACTGCCTGGGAGTGGCAGTGGCATTTCTATTCAGGCAGCAGTGAGGGACTTGACTGACTTAATGACTCACTATAATCATAATGATCTGATTCCTGCTAATCTCTCCTCGCTCCAGAGTTGTTAATGACCCTCTTTTTTTTTAATGGTCTCGTTCTACTATTCAAACTATTCTTTCTTCTGCAAATTTGCTGTCTGTTAGCCGTTCCTGGTAATATCGCTCTCCTATTTCACAGCCCTGCAGACTGTTTTTAGCTCTAACTAAAACTGTTTTTAGCTCTTTAACTCAAGTGTGGTCATATTACCCTATTTGTGGAAATGACTGACACTGAAGTATGGGAGGCTCAATCAAAATGCTCAGGAAGACTAGATTTGTCTTATGAATCTGAGTAAGAGACGTACATTTAACTATAATAACTACAGGACTAATGAAACAATATCTTTTGACAATTTTTTGCCTAGCTTGTGCTTTTTTAATGTAATATATTATTTAGAAAATTAGTGCACATTTCAATAGTTATACTTGTTCTGGCTTTGATCTTAAATTGAATAATACAGTCATAGCCCCCTACCTTATTAGTAAAACTTTGAGTTTCTCTTTAACTGGAGAAAAATAGGTGTTGTGTTATATGTGATAAAGTGCCACACCATTTACACCGTGCTTTTCAAAACCCTAGAGCTACCCATGCACACAACTGGCACCTGACATGCTGTCCAGTCCCTTAAAAGTGCTCAGATGTATAGACAGAGCAAAGCCATGAGCTTAAATATAAAATAGCCTCACATCAGTAAGAGGGGAGGAGGTTTGGGTGCACAGGAAGTTTCAAGTCACTGTATCAAAAGTTTGGTCACTTCTCAGTCCAAAGAGCACAGGAGTTCTCTGCTCCAGGTACTGCACTCAATTTCTGGGAGGCATTAGTCTGGCAAATATATAAAAGCATGTGTGCAACTCCATGTGCATGCATATCATAGCCAATTGCAGCCGTTAAGCAACAGCAAAGATAATGCGTGCCCTCCCATGCAGAAGCTTTGCACCTCTGGTGCTGCTTTCGCTGTGCCTGCAATGCTAATATACGGTGCATGGAGTCCTGGTATTCAGTGGAGAGATCCTGATATGAAGAGCAAGACATTTTCATGTTACATTGCTCTACTTTATCTTCTTAAAGAAGCCTGTCAGCAAATTCAGCCTCCCATGAGGTGCATAATAGCTTTTCTGGTGCACCGCACTGACATAGAGTCCAGAGATCATCACTGGGTTCCTTTCCAAGCAACAGGTTAAATTCCCTCTTGGTGGAATGCTACTGGCTCCAGTTGAGTTGCACCAGGGTTGAATTTGGCTCCATATAATGTTAACAGGAACCAGAGCAGCACTCCTGATGGAAAACGGCCGGCTGCTTTCTTGACCTCTCACCTCTAATCTACGCTGGACATATTTGTCCTCACAACAGGAACATTCATTACATTCTCAATTCCCTAAGCAGCAGAGTATGGGCTACAGTCTTTGCTTGCTTCCACATGTACAGTCTCATGGAAATTAGCTGAGGTTGTGTGAGTGAATTAAGTTACGTGGGGTCCAACTGAAAGAAGGTTTTGGACCAAAGGGTGGGATTTGTTACTTACCATCCCCCCCCCCCTTCTCAAGTACATCATCGTATTCTGTGAGCAGCAGCAGCAAACAGCCTAATTTTGCTCTCGGTCATGCCAGCCTGCCACCCCTGCTATTAATGGGGTTGCAACCAAGAGGAACATTCAACTGACTCCAATGGGACTGCCCACATGAGTGAAACCGGGCCCTAACTCAGTTTTGGTGATGACTGATTTGCACTCAAAACCCTTGTTTGCTTCAGGAGGGAGCACTGTGCACTGCACAAAGGGACTCTAAGGTCTACTGTTTGTTCATCTTGATGTACAAGTATGTCATCGCTGTCCGGGCTAATGGTCATCAAGCAGTACACACACTTACCTCACTAGCTGAGGGGTATGGTTGACATCCAGAGGTTCAACTAAAATATTCTTTGCCTGGTTGTATTCTCTGCCCACTCAGGGGTTTGGTAAGAAGCTGTCATTTAAGGTTGCTGCTTTGCCAGTGACCCAATGCAATTGCCTCTAGTGATCTCATGGCCAAGTATCCAGACCCCCCAAAATACCCAGAGAGGTGGTGTCAGGCTCAACAGAGAGTCTGGTTTGAGTGATGGTGGGAACTAGACTCTTCCTCAGTTCTTGCATATCGTTCCCTCTAGGTCAGGGCTGAAACCTAGTGATGGGATAACTGGATTCTGCCATGCTGGGCCATGCTGGCAGAGAGTTGAAGCCCTCCTGCTATAGCATGAGAGGAAAGGCTCATTTCAGATTGATACGAGAGCTTGTCCCCAGTTGAACCAGGTGTAAATGAGTATCTGGCCATTCAAGGTGAGGAGTGAAAAGCAGCTGGATGTAATGCCGGTCCCATAGCTCCCATGCAGGCGCTTGAGTCTAGAAATGTATGTGTCTTAACCAATGGACCAGCAGGCTCTGGTGGACCTTTGACTTAGCCTGTACAAAAGCCAGCCTATCCACCTTGTCTCACAAGAGCTGCTTTTGCTATACAGAGAAATCAGCCCTGTTCTTTCTGCCTGACTGAGTTTGAGAAAGGAAAGTGTGTGTGCTTCTGCTTTAGAGCGCTGCTCCAACCATGGGACCAAAATTGTACCTCTTTCTAGGGAGTGCCACATGGCTGAGCATTGGCCTGGACACAGCTCTTGTGCTGGGTGATTTTAAACTTCACCTTGCCCTGGGTCAGATGCCTGTAACTGGGGATTTTGACTCTAATCTCCTCTGTGCAGCACTTTGGGGTCTACTGGTGAAAAGTGATACATATGTGATAGGTATCACTGACCATCCTTTGCACACTAGTCATGCCCATCAAAATATGAAGCAGCAGCACAGAGAGTGCCCACATCTACCAAGGACAAAACCCAAATCTACAACTGGAACTAAAATGTCTTTTATGCACGGGGGGGAAGGGGGGGGAGGATTTATGTGTCAAAAAATGATTTTAGATCAATTTAGGGGGACATAGCATGTAGATAATTTACAACATGTTCTGCAAAATAATCCAGTAAGTCGCCTTTGTCGTGTCTCACCTCTTGTTATTTTTCTGTTTCCTCCTCCTAACGCCTGTGCGGGATTTTGTAACTATATGATATAGTGGCTTTTGTTTGAGAACCAGACAAGTTGCCCCATCTTGTATCCAGGACTTTGTCGTAAATGAGCAAACATCTGTTAAATTGAGCTGTACTGTGTGAACAGTAGGTTTTTGTTTTTTTTTTTGTTTAAGGGAAAAAAAACACAATAGAAAATGGAGCGGGTTTCTGGAGCACTGTATCCAGCGGGGTATGCACAGGAGGAGGCAGGGAGCTTGCCTGAGTGATTTATAATTTGCAACCTGTTTCAGTGAAGTGTCTGAAAGAAGCTGAACAGGGGGAAAAAAAGAAAAAATTTACTGAACAGAGCTGTTCTTCTGTGGGGCTGTGCTCTGGTCCATTGGGACGTGCCTTCATCTCCTTCTTCACGCACAAAACTTATGTAGCATGAATAGAGAGAGTTGCTTTGCAGACCAGCTAAGCTGACAGGGTTGGTTCAGAGTAATAATCATTAGTGTTGGGTGTTGTGTCTTTCATCCGCATAGTATCTAGAGCTCTTGGCCTGATCCTCCGCTGATAAAAATCAACATAGCCATGTTGGCTTTGCTTCGGCAATGCCAGTTAGCATCAGCTGGGGCCCCGATAAGTTCAGAAACTATGATTCAGACAAAAAATGTTTCTATTGCCTGCCCTCTATATGGTCCCAGTCCTACTCCCTTTGATGCTGATCATGCTATAACAGATCGGATGAGAGGCACTGGTACTCTCTCTTTGCTAAGACTTCTGTCAAGCTGACTTTTCATGGCTGTCTTTTTCCACGGCTGGCGCCGTAGCAGGTTTTCCTTGGGTTCGTAGGTCAACATAGTACACCGAGACTGAGGTTCACTAGCAAGGCCTCATAGCAGCTATGGCACCTATTTGCAAGAGTAACACAACACTTCAAACAAAATCTGAGCACTTGCCTGGATCCGTTGGCCAAGTCACGTGCCTCCCCAGCCTCTGAGATCTCTGTAGATGCACGCTTGCACACACACACACACACACACACACACACACACACAGAGGCCTCTTAATTAAATATTATTGTAGTTTCACCTACAGGAGGGAGGGCCAGGGGAGGAAAGAGGAGATGTTTGTTCTCCCCTAGTTTCTTTTCCAAGTACTAATGTTCATTTAGAAGCTGACCGGCACAGACGGCTGTGGAAACACCCACCCCCTGGGCTTTGGCCCCGGATGATTAGAGGGAGGCTGTAACGGTAATGAAAACTGACGTAAACCGTTTGCCGAGGGTCACGCCGCGATGGAGTGTGTGTCTCCTCCCCGAAGGCGTACGATGAGATTACTGATGGGCCGCGTCGTTCGCTGTGCTCCACCGGTACCGATCTGAGGGCAGCTAATAAACTTATCTGCATAAGATTCAAATCTCCAACACTGCCTCCACCCAGCTTCCACCCCGGATCTGTTACCCAGCACCAGGCCAAATACAGATAAATGCCTGACAGCGTTCATTAAAGTGATTGAAAATCAAGACGGAGCAGTGCATTTTTCATCAAGGCTATCCCAGGAAATAAAGATAAATTCCCCCACTCCATATTTTAGCATAGCTTATCATAATCACCAGTAATAGCAACCAAATGTTTTTCATTTGTTACATGCTTAGGGGGCCGGGGGCTGGGAGAGGGTGTGTGTGTGGGGGGGGAAGCAGTTTCCTGGTTTTAGGCTCATCTAGTCTAATTTTAAGCTGGTGTCAGGGGTCACTTCCACTTTGTGTTGCATTTTTGATGAGTGGTTTGTGCTGGAGCCTAATACCTGGCTTGGATGAGGCACAGCAGAAAGAGAGAGAGTGTGTGAGCAATTATGGAGAGCAAGGTAGGCAGGGGCGGTTTAAAGCCACCGGTTTATACAAGAAAAATATCTCCAAGACAGGTGCACATCTCATGTATCAGACCTGAGCCCAAGGGGGCAGTTCATGGTAGGGCAGGGCCAAGAGTCTCGTGATTGATGTGTGCAGTGATTGTGTATTTGTGCGGCTAATTAGCGTTGGCAGCAAGCCCCAGCCACAAAGCTCAGGGGTTTGGGGATCTCGGGCTTTGGTTTGGACTCCTCTCTATATCAAATACAAGCCTTGATCTGGAGCGGTTCCTGAAACACGTCTTTCCTAGAGGGAGTTCTGGTCCTGTCTCTGGCTCGGCTTTGGGGATACCACTTAAACCTGCTCTTGTTCGTCCTGCCAGTAAAATGCTGGCAGTGATAGCTGCCTCCCTCTGCGGAGGGTGGTGCAGATCAGTGAAGTGCTCTGGAGATCCCTGGTATGGGCCAAATTGCCCTCTCCGTGGTAGAACGGGAGGGAAAAGAAAACTCAGCAAGAGTTTCCCTGCTCTTGGTCCGTTCACCAGTGGGGCAGGGTTTAACTCTAATGGGGGGGAATCCCTAGAGATCTGTGCGATCTGCACCTCCTGGCAGAGTCCCCAGCGCCCGCTGGCTTGACTAGGCTGGATCTGTGTGGTTAGGTCCTTCCACCTAGCTGCAAGAGTCCTACACCCTTCAAAAGCTGGTCCCTACCACAGAGAAGCAGGAAAGAGTTGAGAGCAGAGCCCCACTTCTGGGTGAAGAGCTTGAGCAAAGGACCTGGCCCATTGTCATGAATGAGCAAGGACATATCCAGAGAGGTGGTGGAAGCTCCATCCTTGGAGGTTTTTAAGACTCGGCTAGGCAAAGCCTTGGTTGGGATGATGTAGTTGGGGATGGTCCTTCTTTGAACAAGGGGTTGGGCTGAATGATCTCTTGAGGACCCTTCCAGCCCTCATTTTCTATGCTTCTGCATGTGCACTGCTGCCAACCTGAACTGCTTAACTGTGCATCCAGGGCACATGACCTTAGGAAAGTGCTGCAAGTACCAGAAGATCTGGGCTCAGGTGCTGGTGCCACTAAAGTCTGTCCATAGTGAATGGCACAAGATCAGCCCTGACCCGCGCCCGCCCCCCCCCATATTGTGTGCATGTGCATGTGTGTGTCCTCTGATGGCTGCCCTGGGCAGAAGTGCAGCAAGCCATGCTGTTCAGCTGTGCCTTTCCGATGAGCTGTGCAAGCAAAAGTGAGGCGAGGTGGGGAAAGCCTGGCAAGGCAATTATCCTGAGTTTTGGAAGTGAGCAAGATGCCTGGTAGAGGGAGCTCCACCCTTGTGCCTTCTTGCCAAAGCTGAGACTTAGCACATACAGTCATGCAGGGAGGGCTTGCATGTGTACGAAGTCCCAAAATACTAGGAAACGTCCCGGATTCCGGGCAGAGATTTCTCCTGCTCCAGAGATAATTGTTTCCACTGGAAACAACAACTTACATGATTGCTGGGTTGCTTTGAAATGCAAATGCTGATCTGCATGACTTGCTTCTGCTCCCATTGAAGTCGGCAGGGCTTTTGCCATTGATTTCAAGGGAAGCAGGCTCGGCCTTATAATCTGCGAGTTGGCAACGTGAGATTTTTTTTTAATTTATTTTTTTCGCCTTCTGAGACTCTATCTCAGCCTTTTAACAGAGAAGGCAGGGCGCGGGACCAAGCGCACAGATACCACATGCCAGATCCTAACCATAAATTTCAGTAGTTTATAATATAATAATCATAGTAATAAAAAAGAGCTTTGGAACAGAATGTTCATCTCTTGCATCGACATCTGGTTGTTTTTGTCTTGACTGTGGATTGGCAACAATACTCCACGAGGGACAAGTAAGGTCATAACTGGACAAGGAGGGGCGTTTCTGCTTGAGGCCAGAGCAGGAAGAGTTGAAAGGTAACATCATCCAGTGATAAGCTACTACTTTTTTTTGTTTTTTTTTACCCTCTGGCCAAATGCACACAACGCAGCATAAAGGGACCAGAACAATTCAATGTTATGAATCCACCAGGGGCAAAAGCTGGCTGGCTTAAAAAAAAAAGAAAAAAAAAAAGGCTAAAACCTTGATTTTTCAAGACATTATTTTTCTAAGGGGTGGGTAACTGAAGAGAAAGCGAGAGCTGGATGCAGGTCTCAGGGAGAGCAAAGCAACTCTGCTGAAGTCCATATAGCTGCTCTGGGGTAAGGCTACCGCTGAATCGAACTTACAAAGCCTCGTCCTTCTGCATTTTTGTGCGAGGCGTAAAGGCGGCGGGGTGAAACCTGCTGTAATTCTGTAGGGCGCTCCCAGGCGCTGGGCGGTTCTTAAGTTTGGGGGGATCTTGTTTCAAATGCTGACCTCTGCTTAGCAAGCGGCTTGCTTCGGAGAGGAAATACTCCGTGGCCCAAGTGGAATGCACGCTCGAGAGGCATAACGCAGCCGGACAGGAATGCGGGAGTGCCTACAAGTCGTGCCGAAGAGTTCAGGATAGGAAGTGAGGGGTAACGTGTCCAACCTCACCTGCCAAGGGCTACGCTAGGTGGGTCGAGTGCACTGTAGCTACCGCGCTTGAGCTTTTGTCAGGGTGTTCACGGCAGCGAAAGTCTGCTAGGAAAAGTGGCACGGATCCTGGAGCGGCCACAAGTGGCAGGACGGTGGCTTTGTGAGTCATCCACAAGGCACCGCTTCCAATAGCTGATTTCCCCTGGGAGCCGGAGCATTGCTTCAAAGCCTTGGACGCGACCTGTCAAATCCTCAGCACGGCTTCCTGGTGCCCCAAACACATTGCTCAGCGCGCCTTACGCCGGCGACTGTGGAAGCTGGCATTAAACAGGCAGAGCAATGAAATCATGGTGCAGAAATGCAGGTGATATATCTCTCCCCCCCAGCTCCACTAGTTATTTGTTACCTGCTGGGGGAAAATTTACTGCAAATCTGGATGTGCGATATATTTTCCACGACAGGGGTCAAAAATGTGTCTGAAGCAATCACAAATCCACAAATCATCAAGCTGGAGCAGGCCGCCTGGCTGGCTGGCTGGCTGATATATGTACCGCACTCCTTGCCAGGGGGTCAGGGCTTTGCTGTTGCAGTCGCTAGCATTAGTGTGGATCTACAGCGCGTTAAGGGAAGCCTGGATTTGGCCCAACGGGTTATGAGACCTGTGAGGTGTGACAATACGAGACGTGCTAGTCTGATGATAGAAAGGCGCCAGTGTGCATGTGCGGGGAGGTATCCACGAAACTCAGAAGTGGGGAAAGAAACAAATTACCGGGCTGTTCATCTGGGCGGCGTTTTCATGTTAAATACCCCTGGGCAAGGAGCACAGGCCACGGCCCTAACTCCGTAGAGATGCAGACCTTCAGCTCTGGCCCTGACCCAGAGAGCATTGCATCCCCCCTCTTGCTGGCATTCATCAGGACTGCTTCTGCCCCCACCAGCCCCTGGGGGAAGCTGTTGCAGGGCGTTCTTGGTAGCAGCGCCCCCCCGGCTTGCTTCCCTTCGGGGTCTGAACCTGACACTGCAAAGCAGCTCCCTTTGCAGGCTTCCTGCTAAGTAGGAGCTGAGGAATCTCTGGCATTTAGTGTCCTTCCTCGATTGCTCTTGCCTCTTGTCGTTTTAAAGCCAGAGCACTGCAGGGGTTGGCTCTGAAGGTGCTCCCTGCGCTTGGGCGGGAAGCGCAAAGCACATAAACTGCACCGGATACTCTGGTGCTACAATCATGGTAATCATCCAGCGATTACTGTCAGACGGCAGGGCTGAGCCAGCCACCGCTTTACGCGGGTGTAAATCAGAAGCAGCGGACCTGGCCTTGGTCTCGCCGGAAGAGATTTTATAGTAGTTTAACTTTGCTGGGCCAGCTTCTCAGATGAGGTAAATGAGCTTGAGACCCCCGGCCTAAGGGGATCGCGATGCATAGTAGTTACAAGTCTGATGCACTGATATATAGTGGGGCTGCTCCGGTTGTGCAGCAGCGTGGGTTCGTACTCCACTGGAGTGACAGCGATGTGAATGAGAGGCAAATCAGGCCCTCATTACAAACCTGAGAGGCAAATTAGTCCGTCATTAAACACCTGCACGAAAGGTAACTCGTTCTGTAAGTTCCCCGGTGGATTTAGACGTCTGCCGCTTCACTGATCTCCATGAAACGTCCCGAGATGCGACTCTGGCCTTAAGATATCTAGCATCGCTCCCATGTTACAGGCGCATGTAAATCCTTCTGCAAGGCAGCAAGCAAAGGACTGAGACGTTCATTGTGGTCTCTGGGCTCGGGACGCGTTGCCCTTTTTCGGCAAGCCCAGAGCAGCGGCAGGGAGGATGGGTTGGGGAGCGAAATGTCTTATTGTTATTATCGTGATGACTCGGAGAGAAAGCAAGGCACGATGCAAGGAAATACCACTTTCCACAATCATCCAGGCAAAATGTCTGTGGAAATATCTTATTCCTCTCCAGCCCTGATGGACAGAGCACGTTGACTTCCCAGGAACAGCCCCAGGCCCCTCTGAGATGGATGCCTGGGAAGAGCGGGTGGTGGGCTGAGTGGTGCTTCAAAGGGATTTCTCTTCAAACAGGCCCAAACATGGGCCCAAAAGCTCTGTCACTGGAAGTGAGAAGAAAATCCCCAGATTTATTGGTGGATTCATATGTTTGGAAAGAGGAAGAAAAGGAAAGGAGTGTGTGTGTGTGTGTGTGTGTGTAGGGTGGGGGGAGCTGGGCAAAGCAATGGGAGAAACTGCTTGGAAATGCATAGTAGAGGCAGGTTGGCTGGTTTGTCGGGATGATAGAGAAGTGAGCTTTGGCCTCGTTTTGGCAGCTGCAACGCCAGGTCAAGTACCCAGCCTGAACTTATAGCAAGTCCTTCCTCGGAGCCCAGGCCAAATTCTGCTCGCTCTGTCAATCCCGAGGAGCCCTATGAGCATCTGAGAGCTGAGTCTAGCCCGTGTTGTCTTGACTTTGCTGTGCAACCAGAACCTGACTGGTTCAAAAAGCTTCAAATTAATTTTAGGGAGAGTAATGGCACCCAACACCCTTCCAGGATGGGCCCGTAGGGCCTAATCCAGTGTCCACCCTGGCTGATGGGCGTCTTTCTTTGGGGACGGGATCGGTGTCCTTGATGTTTGACAATGAGATCTTATGCCAGACTCCATTTTAAGGAAACCTCTCCTGTTTTCTGGGCAGCTGGGGGACCAGGAAGGGATGTGTAGGGATGGTCCTACATTGACCTTCGAAGAGAGAGGGGAGGGAAGTTCATGTCACCGCTCAGCAGCCCCCACCAGCCACAACACAGTAGGTAGCTGCACATAGTAAAGCAGAGAGGGCAGGGAAAGCAAAAGGTCAAGGAGGGGAAAAAAAAACCAAAAACAAAAAAAAAGCAATTTGCTGGGTTTGGACTTTGCTCAGCCCCAGCCCAGGAGGGTCACGGACGGGGCACTTCCACCCTGCTCGGAGGCAGGGTGATTAAACTGTGCAATGCCAAGAGATAATTCAGTCCTCATGCCGGAGGGGCCCCTCTGGAGCAGAGCCGTACGGATTAACATTAGCGGTGAATCGTTCGCGATCATTTTGGGGAACTGAGCTGGGAACAGCTGACCTCTCGTTTCACAGCGAGACCTCGAGCCGGGGCTGCGGAGGTGAACCGGGAGGGGAAAAAAAAGAGACAGAGAGACAGCAGCAAACTGCTCATTTTTTTTCAATCACTCAGTCCTCAGGAGCAACGACTGTCTCCATCTTCGGGGGCGAGGCTGCTGATGAATGGTTTTATTACCGATAGTAATTCAAGCCATGTGTGATGAAGGCCACATTACCTGCGTGCCTTGTTGCCATCAGCTAACTGAAAGTCTGCTTTGCTCTAGGGATACTTTTGCCACAAGCCCCTCGTACGGAGGTGATCGGCAGGGTTCAGGTGGGGGGAAAGCCGTACAAAGAGACTGAGAAATCCCTAGGAGGCCCTCATGGCTTCGGGTATTTTTTTCCCTTACGCACTTTCCTCACCTCTTACAAATGTGCCAGACATCTTAAAAACATTTAAAAGTACATTTCTTTGACTGTAATCTATTATCTAAGGGTCCCGTGTGGGCTCCCGCATCAGTGATGGCCAGATTGATAATGCAGTTCATGCAGGCCCTCAGGTACGGGCCTGGGTTACAAGTAGGCTTGTAATATTCGCAGGGTCCTGCGTGTTTCCACCCTCATCAGCAAAGGGGTTTGCACCAAGGCAGGGTGGGCCAGGGCGAGGCGGGTCTGGGAGTCGCGATCTGGCTACGTGTGGTACATTGGGCAAGATGGAGATTCCAGTAGGTGGGAAATGTGCGGGGGGATGCGGTTTCACACTGAACTAATTAAAATGGCAATATTCCCGACTGATTGTTTTCAGCTGTTTGGGCCCATCTGGCGAGGTGGGGATGTGATTTGGGTTTTATTAAACACTGTGTATGTTAGACCCCAGATTGAAACCCTGTGCCTGAATGTCCTGTGCCGCAGGGAAGTTTGGATTTAGACCTGGATCTAAACTGCATGTCTCCGTCTCCTTCTGACAGTCGGAGGCAGAGGATGTCTGGGAGTACGGTGTGGACTGACGCAGTCTAAAGGTCTGCAATTCAAGACGTGATGCCCCAGTTTTGATTGACCAGATAAGTCACGTGGTGTGGTTTCTGTTCCTTTATCGACCGGTGGCACAGCATGTGCAGGCAGAGAGCATACTCTTGGCACAGATGAGACATTTGCATTGGGTGATCATAAGTTCATCCATTTTTCTAAATGTCTATTGTGTGAATTTTGGTGCTGGTAAATCCTGATTGAAGCTTGCAATACTTGTGGTTTGTGGCATAACTTTCCCAGTGCTTAGGCCTATTCCAGCTCCATAGTGTCATCCCCCTAAGGCTAAAGAAAGCAACACTATTCCACCACTAAAGTGCCGGCTGTACCTTTAGGCCAACAAGGTCTTTTGGGTAAATGTGATCTCTTGTATTAGACCAGCTAAATAGTTGGAAAATTTATTCTTTGCAAGCTTTCTGGCACAAACAACCTTGAGGCCAGGGTAATGCCCATCTCACTAGGCTACGGAGACACATGCATACTTTCTTGCTCTCCTTTGGTGTCTTTGACTCATGTACTCCTTGCCTTCCAATACTGCGGGTTCAAAAGGAAGGAGGGAAGATGCCTTCAGCTGTGCCTACGTCATAGCTTAATGCTTAGGTCTCTGTTCTGGGAAGTAGGTCTTATGGATTCAAACTCCATGAGCGTAAAGTGAAAGTAAAATCCACCTCTCCTGCTTTACCACAATGGTACTGGGCAAAAGATGGGTACCAACAGTCTACTTGACCACCATACCAAATAGTTGTTGAATGATTGTTTTTTCTCTCTGACTGAGGATTTGGGATCTTTTACGACAAAGATGGAGGCACATAAGGAATCAAGGTGGCTTAATGGCATGGAGTGGTGTGGGATCCCATTTAGCAACTCAGACATCTAAAAGCTGTGTAAATGGTACTAAAGAGCCTCACATTTATGACCGTATCTTTTGGCATATCACACACCCCAAAACAAGATATATATCTTGTTTTGTGTAGAAAAAAAGATTGTTTCAGAGTCATGTCCAACTGCACGCAGAAGCCTCCTTGCCTTCAGACAACTCAATGGCTCTTTCAGGCAAAAGTCAGTGTTAGCTTTTCACAGCTACTGCCAAATGGGCAGCAGTTTTTAGTTGCTCAACCAAAAGCAACTACTAGCAATTTAGCATCATCTGTGAAAGGTATACAAGTAGACTTAGCCCTTGCTGCTTGCTGGCCTGGAGGGAAGCAGCAGCCATTCTACTCCTCCATGCTTCTATTCCAGTGAAGAAAATCAGCTTCCCCGCTTAAGATGTGCAGGGATGATTTGGGGTGAAAAGGTGCATGTGGCGCATGTGTAACTATGGTACTTTTCAAAATTGTACAATGTTTAAGCCAGTCTCACAGTTTTGGGGATCTGACTCGTGGTTTTTGAATGCAGGGGGGATTGACAATGTGGTGGATCTTACAGATGTTTATGGAAGCTGGAAACTGACTGCACATGCACACAACTCAAGCAAATGCTTTTAACAACTTGAGCCCATGTTCATGCAAATGCTTTTTAATATTATCCCCGTTTCCACTGAGCATCGGGATTCCAAGAGGAGAGAAAAACTGTTCTTTCTAGTATTCACAGCCTCACATCTCTCAACAGGGACTTTCACCAGCCATCATGCTTTCCATTCACCAAGCGTTGTTAGGTCCCTGCAGGGTTCCTCACATTCTTTCTCTGTGGCTCCTAAATGAACGCCATCTCACTGGTGGTTTGTGCTACATCCCCTGTTCTGTGTCTTTTCCAGATCTCAATAGATTAAACAACACCAGTCCTTATGGAATCTCGCAGCATCGCGCTAATAATATTTGACTAAGCTGGAGATTGTTTCTGTGTCTTAGCCAGCTTCTAATCTCTACTGGTTCTTTACCTCTCATTTCATGACCTCTTGGTTTCATGCAGTCAAAGCCTAACTTTTGATAAACTCTGTCAAAACCTAACTAACTTATATCACCTGGGTCTTATTTACCTACTATTTTGTAGAATTTGACTACGTTTGAGAAGCACGGTTTTAGCTATAAACATGGTGCTGGTATGCTGGGTCACATCTTATTGTTTGAGTTGTTTTTAGAAAGTTTCTTGTTAATGATTGTTTCAAGAGGCTTATTGATTACTAAATGAAGCTCAATCCAGAGAGCAGCAGGAATGTTTTTAGGTAGATAAGGTACAGCATTTGCTAGCACTGAGTGCTGTCATTTTTTGATGTTGCTAAGAGATTACAGACTGAGCATGTCTACCTGCGCATTTATGCCATCTTAAATTTACTGCACAGTAAGTTACTGCACAGTAAGTGGGAAATAGGCCAGTGTCTACACATGCAGATGACCTGGGGACTAAATTTAGTCCCAGGTCAAAGCGGCCTGCCATGTGACCCTGTGGCCACAAGAGGGAGCTCCAGTCTCCAGCCCTATGGCTGCCGGCACTTGAGACTAACTTTAGTCTCAATTTGAATGAAGCCAGAGTTAGCTGCCAGCATTTGGGAATAACTTTAGTCGCAAACTGAACATAGGAGAGGTGGCCAGCCAGGAGCCCCAGGGCTGGTCCCCTAGTGGCTGGGCAGACCCAGCAGGGAGGCCCCCTGGGTTACTGTGCAGTAAGGCGTCTACATGTGCATTACTGTGCAGCAACTAATTGGGTGTAAATTTGATACCTGCATCATGCAGCTATCAAATTTATGCTCAAGTTGGCATAAGTCACCATATTTACTGCACAGTATGGGCATACATGTGTAGACATGCACCCATTCTGTGCAGTCATTTCAGTTGCTGTGCAGTAAATGTGCTCATGTAGATGCACCCACTATGGCAGTTTTAGCTCCTTTAGGAACCATGAGTCAATACTGTAAGATATTTGAATGTGCTTATGGGAATTTAAGATGGATTTCATGTTATTGAATCTGCTGTTGGTAACTGATTTACAGCGATAACAAATTCTTCTGGTTGATCTGATGGATGCCAGGATCTTGACATCCTGTCCTTGTTACCCCTGGCTGTATTCTCTCCAGGGATAGTAGAAGAAGATGCCTAAGCACAATGAACATAAGAACTGTCATTTAATGGGTCAGACCATTGGTCCTTTTTGCCCAGTCACCTGTATCACGCTGAAAGGGAGAGTGAACTGGGGATGACCAGGGTTTTCCACAGTTCCTCTGTCACGTGCAGCCTCCAGCATTTACAGTCTAGGTTAGGTACAGTGGCATAGGTAAGAGTGCTGCCATGCTGGCCGGCACAGAATATGTTGTGGGAATAAAGTAAAACTGTAAATCAGTTACCAACAGCAGATTCAACCTTAAATTCCCATAAGCACATTCAAATATTTCACAAATACCACCTGGTCTTAGGATTTGCTGATGTTTAACTTATCAGCTTTTGGCTAGATAACTTGGTACCATATCTCCTCATGCCAGGCAGTAACTAGCATTGGTTCAGTCCAAATTCTGCTTTTATTTGAGCTCCTGTAGGTCTTACTGAGAAAAAAAGAAAGGACATGACGAAGGTACAGTTGGGGACAGAACTTGGGTCTTAACTTGTAGCAGAATGAGAGACTTGTGTTTCACCAGTGCTATCAAAGAATGACCGTCTCTAAATCCAAATAGCTTGAATCAAATTTGATCTAAAGCAGCATCTGAATCACATTTGATCTGAAGTAGATGCCGGCCTGTTCCTGCAAGATTCTTTGAAAATTAAGAAGCCAAACTGAGCTTTCTGGTGTAAGGCAGCGATGTTCTCTGAGGCAAATCTGGACCTGGTATAAATGGATGCAATGCACTGGGAGCAGTGGAATCACCTCAACTTACCCCAGGAGTGATTATTTTTTGCAGCTGAGTTGCATCTGCTTGTAACAGGTCTTAATATGTCCCTGCCTAGTTGTTCTCCATGGGTTGATAGGTAAGAAGGATGGCTTGGTAAAAAAGGCTCTGAGCCTAGGGTGCAGGAGATTCGCATTTACTTCTCGCCTGAGTCGCAGGTTATCAGTGACATTGGGAAAACCAGTCTATTCTGTTCCTCCATCAGCAGATTGGGAGTAGCATGATAAGGGTTAATGATTATGCTTAAAAAGTATGGCGAGGAGGGCAACACAGGGGCCTACCATATTCTGTCATACAACACACCCCAGAATAAATACACACCTTATTTTTGGAAGGCAGAATGAAGGAAAAAAAGATCTTTCCTTGGAACAAGTAACTGAATAGCCACAGGGAGGGAGCTAAGCTTGCTCGTGCTTCTTGAGGATTGTGTGCAGAGTTACTTTTGCATTCACCAGGCAGAAGCTTGAACAGCAGAAACTGCTGCTACTATAGTTCCTTGCTTATAATGCACACCCCGATTTTCAGCAGCTGTATTTTTTTTTAAGGGTGCATGCTTGATGTGAGCAAATACAGTAAGCAGGAGGCAGCTCAAAGACAAAAAGTGATACAAGAGTCTTTTGGTCTGTTTCTCAGTCTCCTTTACCTCCTCATGCCGCCAGCCAGGGAAGAGAACACGAGACACGGCCATGGCCACTGTCCCTACAGTCCATCTTGCAGGCGTAAGCCAGCAGTTTCCCATACATCACAGTGAGCTGCTTGCAAATGTTATCATTGTCTAATGTAGTGACTCAACTAGGGTACCTCGGGATCCTTTCAAGGGAGCTGCGGGGTGCCATGAAATGTTAGCCCTGTTTGGTGTGCAAACCTGATTCAAGAGAGGAACCCAGAGCTTCCAAAGAGAACCCAAAGTGTTAAAAACATTCTCTCCAGTTGGGGCTTTCTGAATGCTTTGCAACCAAAAAATTGCAGAATTTTGCAAAAAATGAGTGGATGTTAAGAGCTGGCATTCTCAGAGAGAGGTGTTTTGCATTAATTGAGGGGTGCTTTGCCTTGAAAACCTTTGAGAACCAGTGCTCTAGTGTGTACTTCATGATGTCAAGGAGAGCCCAATGGCTCTTGTGCATCAGCCTAGAAGTGACATCCATTCACAACGGACCTTTGTTTTTCTGACTGGATGGGTGATGGGATTGGCTTGGGCAAGGTTGCTGCATGGACCTTTCAACACTTGTGTTTCAAGTGTCTTTTTGCATCGAGTTCCCATGAGGCCCTGAGTTCAGGGAGGTCTCTAGCTTGTTTCCGTCTCTGCATGTGCCTGTTAGGGAGGGGATTAACGGCTCGTCTTACTCATAACAAGCATACTGAGCGGTTTGCTGTTACTTCACTACATAACCTTCTTTCAGGAGTCTGCATGCAGCCAAATACACTTGGCTACTCCTAGTGGTTCGTTAATGGAGTTTATAATGAAACAACTAGAAAGAAAGCAGCATAGCTGAATATTATTGTGCGTGGGTAGAACTAGACTCGGCCCTAAACTCCAGCTCTAGCTCTGATCCTTGAGAGTGCTTCAAAACCCAAACTCGGATCCAGATTGGAATTTTGCAAATTGCCTCTCTTCTCTTACTTGTCTTACGGTGATGCCTAGAAGTCTCAGGAGAGAGGAGTGTCCCATTATACTCAGATATGCGGCAAGAGAAAGTCCGGTGCCAAGCCCACTTGCCCACATTGTCACTTGTTGGCTTAGAAATGGTATTTAAAGGCCTGTTTTTTGATAATTGGCTTAAAGGTATTGCTGTATGCATTATAAGGGGTCAAGCTAGGCGGCAGGGGTTAATTGGCTTTCTGAAGATCTTGGGAGATACACACACAGCTTCTCATGGCCCTAAAAGTAGACAGGCTGTCTAGCACAAGGCCAGTGGATGGACACAGCCTGGGAATTCAAGGAGGGCATGTCATAACATGAGATCACAGCCTTCAAGGCAGACACATTGTCTAACACAACAAGGGCACATAATCTAGGAAACAGCCTGGAAACCAAAGGAAGTATGTACCACACTGTCCCATAACATGAGATAAGTGACACCAGCAACAAGGCCTCAGAGAGCAGGGGGGGCTAAGTCCCAGTTTTGGGGGAACAGACCAAATTAGGAGAAGGCCCAGAAGGCCACGTGGACATGTGGCCACAGAGAGACACCCAACCAGAGATAGCCAGGGAGGAAGAGTCATCAGGAGTCATCAAGGTGGAAGGAGAATACTAAGGCAGAGACTTGAGATTAACAAAGGGTCCCTCCCTTTGTCTTGTCCGTCCCTCTCGTCCCTCCCTGTGCCTCTTTGCTGTCTCTCCCCCTTTTCCTCCATGACAGCAGTCCCCATCCCTGTCTCTGTCCCCCGGGAAGGGTCTCTGAGGCCACCATGGACGGAGGGCACACACCAGTAGCCTGTCTCATGCACCCCACTGGCGGGGGGCTATGGGCCTCGGCATCCCACCTCCAGACTGCTCTGGGCAATTTCATTCTCCTCTCCACCATCTGTGGTGCTCACAGCTGGTGCAATTCTGCTGTGAGTCAAGGCAGAACGGAGGTGGGATTGAACGAACCCAGGCAGGGGCATCTGCATCCCAGTGGGACCCTTACAGCATGATCACCATGTTTATGTATAGGACAGTGTCTATAAGGACATAGTAACTGTACTTGCATGAATGGCTTGATGAGAGAGAAGGAAGGAACATGTTGCCTCTCTCTTATTCTGCTTGGACCCTGAACATGTTGTCAGCAGCGAGTCATGAAAGCAGAAACTATGAACTAGATGCCAAGAAGGAACAAAAATCATGGCAGCATACTACATACCTGTTCCCAGGCAGGTGGATGTGAAAGGGGATGCATTTAGCTATTGGATAGTCTTTAGCCCACAAACCATATTATGGCTGAATGAAAAGAGCCACTGAAGAAGAAAGGCCTCACTATACATTATACTAGGCAAGGGATGCCACATGCCCCAATGTTATCTGAATGTGTCAACAGCACTTCAGAAAAAAACCATGTAAAGTTCAGGAAGAGTCCAAAAACTTGTTCAGCTTACACAAAAGGGTCAAGCACAAAAGGTGTCTCTTCCACCCTTGCGGTGAAGAATCTGGAGACACAAAAGAAACATATATGGCCAACCAGTGCAAAACGACTGTCTCAGTTACCAAATTCTAGAAACTGAGATAATTCATGTTGGGTTAGGAATAGGAACGGAAGACGTAGGAATGCCAGTGTGAATGCTCAGAGAGCCCCCACAAACTCTGCCCAGACGCGGGCAAAATGCATGAAGCAGCTCTCAACTAAATGCAGCAAATAAGTGGAGCCGACACAGAGCAAATTAATCTGCCAGCACACAGGAAGCATGAAAATATATGGAAAAAAGCACCAGTTGAGAAACCTCAAGCCTCTTGAGAAAGCTAGAAGTAGTGAGATGAGTTGAGCACACAAGATACATAAAGACAGTGAGTCATAATACCAGTCCACTGGGAAGAGGATCGCACTCAAGAATGCATTGGAACCGTTCTGGAATAGAAACCTGCCTCCAGAAAGCCAGAAACACCTTATACAGACCAAGGGCACCCGAGATCTGGTGAGCAGATGTGATACACATAGAGAAATGTAGGCCAAGTAACAGACACAATGAAAATACACAGCATCCTCCACAGACCTTGGAGCAAAATAGCAATGGGCCCCTTCACCACAAACCACATAAAATACCTCATGATTGTTGACTGCTGTTCAGACTAGATGAGCTGTTAGATGCTATGGCGGTGATCAGCACGGATGATGCAATGAAGCATGTTGTAGGATCAAGGGACGAGCCCAACCACATCATCAGGTCCAATCATCTGCCATTGCAAAGAACCACAGCATAGATATTAATCCCAGAAGGACCCAGAAGACTATCCAGTCCGGCACATGACAAGCCACAAAGAAGTCCCAACATCCTATAAGAAATTCAAAGCCTTTGTTGAACAAGCCAAAAGCCTCTAAGACTACAGTGCCCTTCAGGAAGAGAGCAGGAGCCTTCTGCCTATGCCTTGCAAACCTGCCATCCCAGGTAATTTGTTGGGTGTGATATGCCTAGATGGTTCAAAGTAATGAACCTGCATCATGCACCACAGAAACTTCCCACAGTCCCTTGCAATCTGACCTGGAGGGAAATTCCTTTTGGGCCTCCCATATAGTGATTGGTTTAAGCCTGAGCATAGTCACACTAGCCAGGCACCCCCCAAAATTCTTGCTGACACAAGGAGTTCCTATGTACACCAGCCCAGTGTCCCATCTCTACTTGTAGCCAATCTTGACATTTCAGAGGAAAAAACTATGCACAAAACCAGAAGCCACGGTAGACATCAAGGGTGATTTGATCTCAGCAGCGACCAGTTGCGCGCTGATGGAATTGGTTGTGTACAATACAATGTGACTATAGTGCAGCAAGTGTAGGAAGCTTATGGAGATCTCCAGGCCCATGGGGTGAGCAGGGGAAGGAACCTGATGCAGAAAGTGCTGTCACAACTACTGAGCCCTGATCTTCCTTCCTTGTGCACACCGTCCAGAACATCTCCTGCAGTCTAGACTCCAGCACACCCTAGGGAAGCCATCATCTCAACTTGAAGGCCCTGTGCTATTTCAGCCATCGTGCTCTCCCATACAGTGGTGGTTCAGACATCGGAGGTATACTTGTTTGGAGTCTGCAACTCTGTGACCTGGCCAGTTGAATGACAAGGCCAGGGGGCACCTGGATTCCTATGTCTCTATTAAAGGAAGCTGCAGCAATACATGACAAGTGAATCTGAAGTGGAGAAACTCTCCCCCAGAAGACCTCAGCAGCACACTGATGTAAGGGCTGATGTCAAGCTTATGTGTACCTACTTCATCATTATGGTGCCAAGAGTCCCAGGGTTGCTGAGGTTGGAATAAGTCGGAGACAAAAGAGGAGGACACACATAGGCTAGTACGGGCTATGCCTGACAAGCTGAAGGCCTCCCTGGAGCTTCAACAAAGACACCCTTTTGGGACCAAATTACTCCTGGGGCTAATGTCCTCAGATGGAAGAGGCACAAATCCTCACTCACATAACATAGCAACTACTTCAATGCAAGGGCAAACACATTTGCCCACCACAAACACGAGGCATAAACATGGATGTGGAGGGTGATGCTCTCCACTTAGATTTGATCGTCAGGATGTAGAAAGAATATGGACCAACAAGAGACTAATGATCCCCAAAACTCTCAATATACCAGCGCAACTCAAGAACAACTGTATCCAAGGTGGTGTCCATCAAGGCAAGGAAGAGACACCATGAAGTACGTCCCCCACGTCATACAACGGTAAGGGCTGAAAGAACAAACCTCCTTCTCAAAGCCAGAGGAAAATACCTCGGCTATTCAGCAAGTTAAAATTGAGTCAAACAAAAACCAAGCACAAAAAAAAAAGAGTTGGTGTTAAATTATTCATTCAATGCGATACAGTGATACCAACTTTAAAGGAGTTTGGGGTATTCATGTTTAATTTTCCTTGCTCGCATTTATATGCCAAAAGGGAAGTTATTATAAGTAGACTGCAAGCAGGGGACTTGAGTTTTATGATAGTGGGCTTATGTGGCGGACCGTGGAGGATCCTACTGGCAGGAAGTGTTTGATGACAGAGGACTGAATATGAGACAGGAACTAAGTCTCGGTAGCTGGCTCTTTCTCTCTCCTGCCTCATGCTTCAGCTCTGTCCACCACAGAGATCAGATCTGGAAGGAATGAGGTTGTGGTGCAGAGATTGTTGCAGCCGGGCAATGGCACCCTCGATACCCCGAGACAAGGGTTATTGGGTGAACTTCCCTGAACTCTCCCACTGCACAACAGCACTTTTGACGTTGCTGTAGGGGGCAAGTTTTGGGCTAGTCCCATAGTGTCTGTCGGTCACCAAATCTTTGTATTTAAACTTCAAACTCTTTGCTCACTTGGTCAGAATGCAGTAGGGTGGAAAACGATGGTATACAATGACTTTACATCACCATGAATAACGCTCTTATTTTTTCCCCGGTCTGTTAGACTCGGGGGGGGAGCAGAGCAGACATCAGCTCAGCAAGCTGAGCTGTGGGTCTAACAGTAATGGAGCATAAAATGCATTTGGGAGTCACCTGTTGAGAAAGGACAGATAAAATCCCCCTTCAAAGATGTCGGATTTTACAAACAGCTAAATCCTTCCTGGCCAGGATACGTGAAGACATTCCCTCCCCCTGTTCCCCAGCATGAGGATTATGCAGCTGGGATTAGCTCCAGTGATAAATACTGTGCTACGAACATCCTTCTCTGCAGGGCGGTGTATGTTTTATCCACAAAAGGGACCGAGTCCAAGGTTTCCGTAAGTGACTGGTGATTTTGGATGTCCAGCTTTGAGACACTTGTCAGGGTCCCGGTTTTTGGAGGCTGGGAAAAAGATGTCTCAAACTTGGGCAACTGAAGAGAGTAGTTTTCTGAATCGCTTGCTGCTTTCTGAAAATCTTGGCTCTGTTAACCTGAAGCAATGATTATGTCCAAGGGCATTTGGAATACGTTTCTTCATCTCAGCTGCTGGAAGAGTCCTGCTGCTTCCACAAGCTATGATGGTCCAATTTTGCTGTTAGGCCCAGGAGAATTTGCGTGAAACCCTGGCTCTTAGCAAAGTGATGGCAAGACTTTCACTGGTTTCAGTGGACCCAAGGATTTCCACCCCCCAAGATGTCCATTAGCTGCTGTGCCACTGATCTGCTATGGAGTTTGGGCAAGTCCCTTTGCCACAGCTTCACCTCCCTGCCCTTAGTGTCTCACCTGTAAGTCTTTGGGGCAAGGTGCTTGAACAGCAGTGGGCACCACGGGCCCCTGATCTTGGTGTCTGTAAAACTGATAGGGGGTTCCTCCCAAACCTCCCAAGCACAGATGCTCGCACTACGATGGGCATCTATGCTACTGGAGAAATGCAGCTACTCTTGTTCTCAGATGTACCGGATCATTAAAGAGGAAACTCTGGGTATGCCTATGCTGCTCTCCAGCGTGCCAGGGGAGCATCTCTGTGAAGCTCATCCCACTCCTCTGTTCCTGTTTGCACATGTCAAACCAGAAATAAAGCAGGGAAGTCAGTCTGGAGACAGCCATTGTCACCACCCTTCACAGATCAAGGACAAACTTTCCCGGGCAATACTAAGTCAGTGCCTTGCAGCAGGGCAACACACTTGGGAAGGTTATAGTTTAGCTGTTATGCATGGTGCGGTACAAATTAGCAACCTGGGGATGAATATTACTTTTGTTCCCCACACCTCTGCTGTGCAAGTTACTTAAAAATGACAGTTCCACATTCACAGCCTTAGCAAAACCAGAGAAAGCTTTGTCAGTGTGACAAAGAGCTATACTCCAAAACCTTGAACAGCAGCTAAAAGTACCCCAGCATTCGGTATTTCTGGGTGCACACACGTACATACACATGCGTCTCTTCTTGAGCATGCCTGTACAAGACAAAGTCAAGAGGCGCTTTCTGAGTTAAGCCACTGACTATGGAAGATGAGGCCAACTTCCCTAGCCTTCCGGTCACCAGACCAGTCTGGTGAACCCAGCCTTATTTTTCCTGCTTTCTTGACTATTAACCCATGAATGAAAAAATAAAATAACTGGAATGGGCCAGTTTCTACTGTCCCAACTGGGCTGACTTAAGTGTTGCTCCATCTATTTAAACCACTTCCTACCAGTATAACTGCAAAGGGTGCATAGACCTCCACCGCTTCTCCTTTTGTTTCTAGCCCTTGAACACATGTGTAACCATTGGCAATGGGGGATGTCAGAAGTATAATAAGCAAATGGATGAAAGCTAGTAATAACGCAGGTGGGTGATGACACCCCATGTTCTGTGACCAAAGCCCTCCTTTACTTATTTCGGACAACGATAGTAATTTTTATTTATGGATAAGCAGTGTTCAAAAAGGACGAGGAACAATGAGGTCAGCTTGGGCTCTGATTCAGCTGTCTGGGGACAAAGGAATCCACGCTAAATGGGTTCCATCCCCACAACTGTTAGTGTAAATTAAGCAGTTTCTTGCTTAAGTGCCCTGAAATGCATCTGCTTGTCAGATACTAATAGTTTTAAATAAATGATGACCCCTGTATGACTGTGTAAGCTCTATACAAACCCTAACATGTCTCAGAATCAGTCAGGCCTTGATCTAAGATCCACTAATTGGAATAGTCTTTCTGACAGACTAAATATTTGCAGATTCTCTTTCCCTGGCGTTGGAGTCAAACTCTGGAATCTGTAGCACTGACATCCTGCTGGCACTGTGTATTAGGTACAGTCCCCAGGGAAGGGGATATTGAACTTGGAAATTATTTGGAATTGATTAGCATCAGCCCTCTGGCTTCGATCCCAGCCTTTCTCTCCATATATCTTCTGTTCTCCCTCTTTTTATTTTTTAAATAAAAGGAATATTTTGACTAACATCAGATCGGGAGAGAGTGAAGCATGTCCGAAGCTGTTTGAACGCTGCAGGAGAGATGGTTGAGAGTAGTCCTTTTCCCTCCCCAGTTACACTTTGTTGGAGGTTTTCTTTCTTTCTTTTGCTTTTAAATGATGTTTCCATGATGTTACTGCTAGTAAAGGCATCCGGCTGACAAACCTACCAGCTGAAGTTGTGTGTCCAGCAAAGGAAGGGTGATTTTGGTAGTAGCATGCTGGAATTAGACTCTGGAGAGCTGTTGAATCCCCAGCTTTTTCATAGCGTTCCTATGTGGCATTAAGCCAATCACATAGGCTCTCTATGCCTCAGTTCCCCAGTTCCAAAACTGTGCCAATACATCCTTTCCTCCAACCTTTTTTTGACTATTTACTGTGCACTCTTCACAGCAACTCCGCTTACCATGGATGTGTGAACTTCCCATCATCTGCTAGCCCCACCAAACCTCATTCAGTGGGAGCGATGTAGAAAATCATTTATCTTCCATGTCTGCTCTGGTGTCAATGAGATTGGAGACTGAGGCAACAGTTCGTGTCAGATATAATGCTATTTCAGAGGTGTGGAGACCCAGAGGAACTGGGTGGAGAAGATGCACAGTTTAGTTCAGTTCAATTTAATGAGGATTAAATGCTGTGGTGTGTACAAGCACCCAACAATGGCATTGGAAGAGAGCCATTCTCAGTTAGGACTCTCTTCAAATGCAGAAAGCCCTTGTGGCCATCATAAGGCCTCTGACTCTCCCAGGCTACATTTTGTGGGGCTGTGTCTAGCTTCTAGTAAAATAACTAAGGGCAAACAGTACCTGCAGCATATCAGCGAGACTCCAAAGTGGGGAAAAATGTATCTGTTCAGCTTCTACTTTCTTTGTCAGCCAAAGCAGCTCAGATGTGTGTCTCTGAAATCCTTCATATCCCTCTATTCCGAGATGGTAAGGCTACAAGAAGGCTTTAGATCATCTAGTCTGACCTCTTCTCTCTAACACAGGCCATAAAATATCTCCTCCATACCCCTCTATTGAAGCCAGTAACTTCTGTCTGGCTCAAGCAACTCTTCCTGCAAGGCATCCAGCCTTCAAATAAAGACATAAGAAACCCACCACAGGGTCAGATTTTGATCTTTGTTACACCAGAGCCACAGATTCACAGAAGTTTAGGGCTGGAAGGGACTTCATGGGATCATTGGGTCCAGCCCCCCTGCTCTGGACAGCAAAGATGGCTAGGTTCAAATAACCCCAGCAAGGTCCAGTCTCCTTGTGAATCAGACTTCAAAAGGAGGAAGAAAAGGCTTTCTCTCTTTTCTGAGTGAGTTCCTGTTTATCTACGGTAGACAGCGCACAGACTGTAGCGAACACCGGGGATCTGTGGTGTTGGATGGTGGTCGGATGAGTTCTGAGACCGTTGTCTTTGCCCCTCCACGTGATATACAGTATGTGGTTGCTGACTCTTCAGGAGCTCTGCTTGTCTACCTTATACATCACTTGACCTCCAGGGCCTGCACAGGGCTTTATCTTAGCTTGTGGTTTTATTAAGCGTGCCACTGAAATTTGTCCCCGTTCCCCAATCTCTGTAGCACACGCACTCGGAGCATCACCTAATGTCTGTAGGAAATTTTCCATCAGGGTCCTTGTGCATTTGGTTTTTGACAACATGCCTCACCTGCAATTTAGACACAGCATTTCTCTCAAGATGCCTTACATCCACCTCTTGCTGAAGGAGCGTGTGTTCCTGTTTCCAACTTACCAACACCTCCCTCAGCATTAACACTTTTTCCCTGTGTAATTTCAGCACTGACCAACCTGGCTGCATGACGGATGTTCCAGGGGCCTACCTACAGGTCTGTGCAATACCCGCGCATGCACATATGCAGAGCCATGTGCACTGTCTGGCTCTGTGTCAACTAGCAGAAAATAAAAAGTGGGAACTTCTGGTCTTATCCTGGAGGGACAGGATTCCTGAATTAATAAGTCACCAGCATCTAATTCACTTCCCTGTCCTTAGGAGCAAATGTAACAATTCCCTCTTTGCCTCTAAGAAAATCAATAAAAAAAGGCCCTGAACAATGTATTTGCACTACTAAAACCAATAAGGCAAGGCACTTCCCTGCTCTTGACAATTAAAACAATCCAGGCTAACAATATGTCGAGATCTGCCCTGCTTCCTGGTGCAATTATTCCCAATGTTTGGCCCCAGATCAGAGGCAGCAGCAATCGCTGCAAATATGACAGTGGAACAGAGAGCGACTTCCAGCAGGAACGCCTCCCAAATCATGTCAGGAATTTATAAGCCTGAGATTGGGCCAAGATTGAAATATGGTCGGGATCAAATGGCAATGTCTAGGTGGCTCTGACGGGGTTTGGCAGCACTGGGCTGAAGGAGGACTCCTCCAGCTGGGATACTTATAGGTTTAAAAAGAAATAAAGATAAAAGTGACAAGGAAAAGGCATCCGGGCTTTAAAACTCCAGCTCTGACAGATGGGGCTAGTAAGGAAATAGCGTTAGCAAGCCTAGATCCCTTTCCTCCTTTTATGATTTGCCCGGCCAGAGACCCCAAAGCCCCCAGCTGACATCAGGACCTCATTGCACTGGGCACGTTGGAGGAGGCTCTGAAGTCTTTATTGTCAAAGCCAGGGGTGCTCAAACCCCAGCCGGCAGGCCAGCTGCTACCCACGGAGCCAGTGGGGCTCCCCCAGGTCTGGAAATTTGGCGGTGGGAGAGGGTGACAGCAATCGCTGCTCTGTTGCTGCCAAATTTCTAAACCTATGAGAAGCCTTGAGGGCTGGATATTGTAGCTACAGGATCCGGCTTGCAGGCTGAGACCACACCATTCATCCGGCCTGCAGGGCAGAGCACTACTGGTCCAAGCAGTAGCGTAACTCGACGTAGGTGACCAGGGCATCAGCACTAGGCGCTTATTTAGAGGGGACATAAAAAATAGCCACAGCCACTGCTGTTGGCTCAGCTGTTGGCCCCATCCCTGCCATAGCTGCCACCCAGGACACAGAACCTGGTTGCAGGAGGGAAAACAGGGATGCAAAGCCTGTCGTCTCCCTTCATTTCTCACAGCCCTTCTTTCAATTCAAGTTATAAACTCCTCTGCAGCAGCAGCTGCACTTGCTGGCTTTGAGAATCGTGACCCTGCCATGTCCCTGAGTGAGAAACAGGCTCAGAAATCAGGCTCCCCACTACCTCTCCCCTGCAAATCCCCTCCTCATTCAGGGCTTGGTTCTGTAGCCTCCCACCTCATTAGCCCATAGCTGGAGGTTGACAGTGCTGTGAATGAGGGGGACCTGGTCCCCCACCTGTGACCTCTGCATGGTTTTAGTTTGCGAACGGCGCGGGTTGAGACAGACAGAGAGCAGATTCCCACCGCTGACAACTGCTGCCAGGAGCAACCTGTTAACATAAAACAGCAGCTGGCAGTTCAGAGCAACTCCTGCCCCGCAGCTCGTGCTGAGGTGGGGAGATGGTCAATGTAATACTAAGGTTGGAGGCTTCCTCTTAATGTGCCGGGGCCATTTCTGCAGCTCCCGGGTGCTACAAGAGACTGGTGAGCTGCCAGCCTGCTTTTTTTTTGCAGGGGTTGCAGTGAGGACTAAGAGCCAGACCCCGCAGCCTTTGCTCATTCAGGTAGTTCGGCGGATGTCAGTAGAGGGGAGTTGTTTTCATGCGTTTTGCCCTGGGCCAGGCTTCATCAAGCAAGGAAAAAGATCCCTGCAGTGACCTGATTTTCAGCAGTTTCTGCTTGTGTGCTCACTGCTCTCATCAGGGGCATGCACCACCATTGCTGCTTGTTGCACAAACTTATACGCGTGCATGGTGAAGCGTTTGCATATGCAAATGTATCGCTTTCTTTTTTTTCTTCCCCCCCCCTCCGTACAATTATCTCTAAACAGATCATTACAGATATCAGGTCATCATTGGAGGTTTTTAAGATCTGGCTAGATAAAGTCTTGGTCGGGATGATGTAGTGGGGGCTGGTCCTGCTTTGCGCAGGGGGTTGGACTAGGTGTGACCTCCTGAGGTCCCTTCCAGCCCTCGTTGTCTATGATTCTATGATGCCTATTCACGCATTATGAATTTTTATGGCATTTTTATAGCCGTAATAATCGTCTTCACCACTATTATTATTAGCACGGTTATTATCATTTTTATTTTATTTTCATTGTTGGCATGTGGTGATGAATGACTAAGAATCATTTGGCCTAGAGTCCCCAGCCCAAATCATAGCAAGACACACAGCAGGACAGTGTCTCTGTGCCATGCCATAGATTTTACAATTTAAACCAGCCAAGCTGGAAACTCCTCACAGCGAGACAGCTGCAGCTTTGCAGAAGGGATCTAAGGCAGTTCTTGTTGGAGAGATCGATTTGAAAGCCCTAAAAGAGGCCTG
The DNA here is from genome assembly GCF_001723895.1 of Crocodylus porosus. NCBI lineage: Eukaryota > Metazoa > Chordata > Crocodylia > Crocodylidae > Crocodylus > Crocodylus porosus. The sequence continues at coordinate 198,724,340 of NW_017728906.1, read as the reverse complement.
TTTTGCAGAATATTCTGAGCCACCGTCTCCATCTCAGACTATCAGACCCCAATAAGGACAGCCTGACTGGAACTAAGGGCTGAATTTGGCCTGGTAGTTTTTCACTGGGCTCTGTTCTAAGTTGGAAACTCAAGTTGCACCCAAGTTTGGGATGAGGAGTGGTTTCTGCCTTCAGCCAGCTTCTCCAAGCCTTCCAGCCCAGTTCATTAGGAGTTAATCATGTTCTGTTGCATGGAGAGATGGATTAGCTTGAAGGCAAAACCATTGCCTGGTCTCATACCTAAGTCAGTCCAGGCCAGTGGGGCTGCATAAGCAACTTATGCCTTCTCCAGGCCCTTCAGCATGCAAGCCACACACACTTAGATCCCTTGGCTAATGCTTCCCAGTGTATAACCAGGGCTGGCTCACAATTTTTTGGGGCCCCCTGCAAGAAATAGTTCTGGGACCCCTAATGCAAAGAACTGGGGGGTTGTGGGGGGTGGAGCAGCTGGATGTGAAGGCGGGGGCAGTGGTGGTGGCAGCAAGGTGGGGAGGTCGCGACCGGCTGGACATCATGAAGGCAGCACCGGCGGCATCAGCAGCGGGGGGCAGGGAGGGGAGCGGCTGGACACAGGGAGCCCCTTGGCCGTGGGGCCCTCTTCGGCCACAGGTATAGCAGTATAGGATGGGTCGGCCCTGCGTATAACTCCCACCACTCTGGGCATCACCTCTGAAGCTGGTCCATCACCTTGCGGGCTTGTATCCCATTACTGAATTCCTGGGGCTGTCCTTGACTTTTATCACCAGGCACGTTCTCCCTTGTGCTCCCATCTTTTTCCAATATTAGTCCAAGCAGTAATTTTATTTGTGGGCCCAGTCCTCGGTGTGTAATGTTCTTCCCATATGTCTGCCAGGTAGATCTTTATTAGTTTTGTTACTGGAGTTAGATCACTGCTTGAACTGTTGCATGACTGAACCCTGGACAACATGATGATTTCAGGTGCTAGGTCATGTTTCAGTCATTTTTTTTCTAGCATTGAAAGTTCCTTAATTTAAAGGAAAAATAAATCAGCTGTTGCCTTGGGCTTGCAAACCTGTTTCATAGCATGATAATGCCTTTGACTTCAGATATTACAACCCATGCTCTGTAAGTTTTGTTAACTTTGACAATACTTTATTGCTGTTTCCTTCAACACTAGTCAATATTTGCATAATAAAGATTGCTTGATGCTGGAGGTCAGCCCATGCCTTGGAAAAGAGCCCTTATTCAGATAGGAATTCCTCATAGAATGAGAGAAGTATTTAAATTTCCTTAATTGGAGCAGGGATTTCCCATTCAGTAGTTTTGGCCAGGCCTAGTGGAACATGAGCCAGAGAAGATGCTGTGCCCTGGTATTTTATTCCCTGTCTTCATTCTTTATGCTAAGGGTCAAGGCTGTACAAGCTGCAGGCTTGCTAAACAGAGGGGAAAGCCTTGAGTTAATTGCCATAGAGAAACAATACAAGACTCATCTGGATTTGTGTCAGAGAAGCAACAGCAGGATTTGCTCTGAATGGATAGGATTTAGAGGGAGTTCTCAAAGCCTGGGAGAGTGTGTGGCATTTCTAAGATATAGTATAGGCTAAGCATTCATTTGTGTTACAGTGGACGCATCTATATGTGCATTTGCACATGTGAGTAAATTACTTGCAAGTAAACAGTGCTGGGCAGGTGTCTACACGTGCAGGGAAGAGGGAGTATACTTGTTGCCAATTTGCTCCTGCTTCCCGGGGTCCTGCAAGGGGCCCCTGCTGCCACTTGGTGGAGCTCCAGGCTCCAGCTGCAGATGCCAGTAGCCACAGCTCCCTTCAAAAGCCAGCCCTGCTCCCTGGCCAGCCACTTCCCTAGGCCAGAAGCAGTGTGTGCAGCACAGGGACAGCATGCAGCAGCACTCTTCTTGCTGTTTATGCCTCCTCACGCTATGGCTGCTCCAGCCCCTGCCCTCGGCAGTGATAATCAATGTCCTGCACTCCTGCTGGCTGCCACGCTGGCCTTGCTGGCTCACTGTGCTGACTGCCTACTGGCCCATGGCTGTCTCACCCCTCCCGGGTCCCCCACACATAGCATCTGCCTGCCGTGCACCATCCCAGGGCCACCATCGTGCCAGGGGCCTGACATGGGACTCACAGCCACGTGACTGAGGCTATGACCCTACAGGCTCAGGGCAGGCTGCTGGGGGTGGGCCCTGGAAGCCAGAAGCTGCCTGCAGCTGGGCCTTGGGGCTGGCAGGCCTGGCTGGAGCCTGCAGCATGCTGCAGACCTGGATAGCACAGGCCTGGCAGCTGTGCAGCATTACAGTGCCAGGCAGCTGTGCCGGGGTGCAGGCAGGCTGGTGAGGCTAGTCTGCGGCTTGCCCAGGTGGAGCAGACCCCCTGGACCAAGGCTAGCCTGCCCGCCCTACAAGGCAGAGTTTGCTGGGTAGGTGCAAAGCATCCTGGGATGTTGGATGAATGTGAGTTAATGTGAATGTGGAGGGGATCTGGGACAGAAGTTCAATAAACCGATTTAGCCTAAATCAGTTAAGTCTGATACTACAAGTATGCAGCTTTATCTTAAACCAGCTTCAGCCATTTTGAAAGCAGTTTATGTGCATTGAACTTCTGTTGTGCTGGTTTTGAACTTCTGATTTGAACTGGTTTCCAATCACTTATACCAGTTTATGTATAATTTCTGTCCCTAGTTGATGAGTTGGTGACTGATGACCTGTTTGAACACAGCCCCAAGAGAGAGATGCATGGAAGTATGTTCTTGTGCTTAAAGCAGTAGGCTAGGGCCCACTTCCTCCCATTGCTAGCAAAACCCTACCTGATTGGGAACACATTTCTCCCTGGAAGACCTATTCAGACTATTTACACCATAGGTATTCTGGGGCCTGGATAGTCTCATAAGAACTGCCATTTACTGGATCATTTATCTTGCCCAGTCTTCTATGTTACACAGTGGCAGGGAGTGGATGCTGAAAAGGAGAGTGAATAGGGGATGACCAGGGCTTTTTTGCACTGTTCCTCTCTTACTTGCAATCTCCAACATTCAAGGTCTAGGGATTTCTGATTCAAAGGTGGTATCCTCAACTCCCATGTTCAACAGCTACTGATACCCCTTTCCTCCAAAATAGTGTCCAATCTCTTTTTAGTTTCCTGCTAAACATGCATACTGTAGGCCCTGGGGAGCTTCTGGGCACTGCTGCAATAAAAATAGCAATATCAGGGTATTCCTAGAAACTAAAAAATCCACTCATGGATTAAAGACAAAAGTAGGGCTTTCTGTCCCAAAGAGTGATCACCTTAGCAAGCCTTTCTCCCAGGAGACAGACTCCATCATTTTTCAGATATAGTTTCATAGTTTTATAGTTTCTAGGGGACCTGAGCAGATCATCTAGTCCGACCCCCTGCCATGGCAGGAAAGAGTACTGGGGTCAAACGACCCCAGCAAGATGTTCATCCAACCTC
>NW_017728906.1:198699873-198720357 GCF_001723895.1 Crocodylus porosus | reverse complement strand
ACATCTTAGTGTCGTCAGCAAATTTGAACAGGTACTTTTTACCCCCTCGTCTAAGTCACTGATGAAGATGTTGGACAGTGCAGGCCCGAGGACCGAGCCCTGGGGGACCCCACTGCCCGCCCACGTCCTGAAATATAAAGCAATTAACTGTATCACATGGTAGAAAATTATTCAGCGTAGTTAAACAAGGCTATGTGAGGATACCTGATTAAGTTGGTTCTTGGACATATCCATCGGTCCAGCACTAGTATTACATTCAGGGGCAAAGAGGAAGTTTTCCCTGGGGCATGCTGGCAGGGAGTTTCCCTTTGAATTGGAGAATCACCAGATACAGCCCTGATGATGGATGTCCTGTGATTGCTGTGGCATTGGTAAGTATATGGTCTTTCTAGTCTTTTGTGGGTGTGTCAAAAATCCTCTTATCACTTCACACTTGGCCTGTCTCTTTGGGTCAACTTCAGCAAGACAACCGAAGAGAACCAAATTCAAGCCACAAAAGACAGTAGTAGGCCAGATATATCTAACATACTAATATGGCCCTCATCCCCCAGAGTGATGGAGTAATCCTGTGAGGTAGGGAAATGCTGTTATCTGCATTTTATAGATAGGCAACTGAAAGAGTGACAACCCAAATGATTTGCTTAAGGTCCTGCAAGAAGTCCATGGCATTGAATGGGAGTCTCCAGCTTGTACCCCAGCTCAGACTGGGTTGCCCTTTGTATTTAAGAGCTGCCAATGGTGTGAGAACATTTTCTTAATAATCAACAGCAATTATCTTTATTATACACCAGATAATCTGGCCTCCGCTGTGGTTCAAAAGTGGACTAATACGTCTCACATATCCTGGCTTGTTCCTGACCATGTATCCATTAGCTGGCTAGTGAGCACTCAGACAAAGATTGTTAGTGAGCCCTTTGCCAGTTTTTTTTCAGACTCAGGCATTAAACAACCTTGTCCATCCAGATCATAAAAAGTTGTCTTCACCCTGCAGGCTGTTTAAAAGTGTGTCTGCAGAGATATACTGTCACATCTGTATAAGCCGAAGCTACCTTAATGACTGCAGCACAGATTTCATCATAAGACATGGAAATGAAGCTGCATTCAGCAAATCCTCTGCAAGCTATTCTGCATAAGGCAAACTGCCCTTGTTCTTCGGGGACTGTATGAGGGGGCTGTACAAAGCCTCTGGTGTTTGGCTGGAGTTGCAAATGGGTCTCTGGGGTTGGCACTGGATCAAGCTTGTTGACTTGCAGTGAGGTTTGGGATTTTGTGGCTCTCCTGCATTCCTGGAGCCCCCTCACTTCTTACCCCATCCTTTTCTTGGGCTCCTAAATGCCCTCAGACTTGCTATTGTCCTTAGTAGACTGAAGGATACTCTCCCCTCTGATAGTTGCTGAAGCTACCTGCTATCTACTCCTGATTGTTTTTTGGAGAAACCCCTGGCTGGACCACTGCCCTATAAACTAACAGAGATTGCCCGGCTGAGGAAACAGTTCCCGCGCGCACTCTTGGCAGTTCTTCCAAGGACTCTGCAATCCTTTGGGCTGAGATGCCCCACAATGCATTGTAAAGCCATGCCATTTCCTAGCTATCCTATGCTGGCATGATGTAAATGACTTCAAGGGAAGACCGTGGGGAGGAGATTGTGGCGGGTCTAACAAGCTATAGGACAGGTCCCCCACTCAAGGCTCAGTTTCGAATGTGTTCCAGGGGTACCTGCTCCCTTGATATGATAAGAGGTCTAGCACCCCAGAGTCAGTGGGATGGGGTGAGGAAAAGCCCTGTTGTTCCCCAGTATGGGTGCTGGGGGTCAGATGCCCTGGGAGATCAATTCTCAATTGCGTTAGGGACACAACGGGGAACTTTATGGAAAGCTGAGGCTAGGCAGAGTCATCATCAGAGAAGGTGACTTACAATCTTGACTCCAGCCAGATGCCGCAGAGGGAAAAGCAGGCCACATGGCCAGCTGAAGCAGTCTGTGAAGTCCAAAAAGGAAAAGACCTCTTTACACGTGGTTGCTAAAACAAATGTGGGGCCAGAAGCTGCCCTCAGTTGCTTTGGTTCCCTGCAGACCTTCCCATCAGCCCGATCTGGAGTTAGACCCTTGATTAGTGCCTTGCTGTTCCAACGTGAGAGCAAAAGGCTGTGATGTAATTAGGCTGCTGGACATTGTCCAGAAAGGGCATCTTATGGAGCCATGGAGGGATCATCAGGAACAGTTTTGTCCCATTCCCAGCCTCTGCAACTGATGCCAATGCTATGACACGAAGGAAAGCATCCGTCATCTACTGCAAGCCAAATTGCAGCCTGGGCCTCACCCTCTTTCTAATCTCAGAATCAGGGCTAGCAGAATAAGATCCTGTCTGGTGCATCTAAGTAAGTTGTTAAGGGGAGCTTGTCGTCAAAGTATTTCCATTTTGTTATCCTTGCATGATTCATGTGTTTTGCAGCTTGAGGGCAGCCTTTTTCTTTTGCCAACTTTAAGCTTTACCTTTTGGTCCAACGCAGGCTCCCAGATTCTCTATCCAGGAGCAGGATAACAGTAATACTGGCTGTAAGGAAGACAGCAATTCACATATGTCTTTCTAGACAGTGTTTACTGTTAAGGAGATTGCAAGAGAAAGCTGGAAGCCTACACACAGTGTTTTAACCACACAGCGATGTGGTCCTTGAAGTATCCAGGGTTCGAAGCAGACACAGACACCTGGTGCCAGAGAAGTCAATTATATGCCTGGGCTGAGGTCTCATTGCAGAAGAATGTTAATACGAGATGAAAGTAGCCCTGTGATCTCTCCGTGTCGGGAGTCAGGATATGAGGTAGCAAATGGTATCTAGCAAAGCTACCTTTTCCACAGCTCCCAGGGACAGTACAAAAGATAGCAATGAGGAACCGTTTATGGGTTTCTTACTAATGATGCTATGGCTCTCCAGCCTGATTAACCTCGCAGTGGCTTTTTGGCTCTTCGGCTGCATCTGCCTTGCAGAGAGGGCCTTCTGTTACAAGCCTTTCAGCTGAGACTCAGCAAGTTGAGAGTGGACCCGTGGGTGAAGGGATAATTGACCTCGTGGCATCCAAAAGAGAAGTCAACCAATTTTTCCAGCTGATACAAAGTCCATAGTTTTACTATTAGGTTAAACAAGTAGGACATAGTGGTTGCTAGAACCACAAGAGTGCCTCCTGGAGGGTTTTATTGTGGTATATACCAAGGCTCAAGCAAGAAGGGAAAAGTCTCTGTAGTATCCAACTTGTTTGCAGCAAGTTAAAGGAACGGGTGTTTGTACAGATCCCAACATCAAAGGTTCCCTGCAAGCACCACCCATATTTCAGACTTGCAAAGTCACAGAGCAGGATGATGGAACGGCTGTCTTCTCCTTGCAACGTTATGCACAGTGAATCCCTGCAGAAGGTGTTATGACATAATGGAAATGGACTGGCGAGCCTGGAAGGGCTGGGACTGTTCACCTGGAAAGAGAGGACTGAGGCAAAGGGTATAAGATCTTAAATGGCAAAGAAAAAGTGGACAGAGAATTGCTATTTACTGTCTCGTGACTCAAGAACCCAATGCAATGATTAGGCAGGTGGTTTAGCATAAACATAAGGAAGTTTTTTTTTTTTAATGCACATAATGAACCTGTGGGACTCATTGCCATAGGGTGCTATAGGAGCCACTAGTATAAGTGGCTTCAAAAAGTCATCAGATGAATTTAGAGAGGGTTCATCCATCAGGGGTATTAAACACAATAATCAGGGATGAAACCTACTGTGTGGGCTGGGAGAGTCTGACAGGGGATGAATTTATACTTTTCCTCTAAGGCATCTTAGAGACAAAATGCTGGACTAGATAACCATAGTCCTTCTCATGGTGCCTATTCCCAGTCAGATGAGTTTTATTTGAAGTTGGAAGATTTTTCTCATAAGACTCAATATTTTACTTTCCATTCAGTGCAACATCCATTCAGGATGTAAATTCAAGGAGTATTCCTCCTTCAGTTATGTATCCCCATCCAGTTCATAGACCTGACAGTCTCCAGGCACCGCGGTCATGTCTTCTGTATTGAGACCTGGTAGACACTAGCAAAGTCCATTTCCTTTCTTTTGACAGAAGTCTTCTTGCAATTTAATACCCATAGAAAGATGGAGGAGGTATTTATTTACATTACCTCACTTTGGATGAATAGACGTGTCAATTTGGAAAATCTGTCTATGAATAACTTACGAATTCCAGTTTAATTTTATGAACTGTCTGTAGCTGTATGTCTGTCTTTTGGCTGACATCACACTTCTTGGGCTTCTTGGGTCTTACCCAGACAGAATAAAGAAGTGACTGCATCCTAAATAAAAGTAGTTTCTTCCTACTTCACTGCAGAGGGCTAGGGCTTGAAGAGAGGGGGTTTCCTCAAGAAAAGGAGCAAAGAGGTGAGGTATTGGTACAATGTAAAAGCACATGGGTCCAGTGCTTGGACCTGACCCTAGCAGCCTGAGCATTCAGAAAGGCGAGTTTGACCAGAGCTGTAACACCATGTTTAAAGGCTGATTCTGCTTCCTACCTGGGAGGCACGCTCCTATGGATATATAATGGATCTGTGGACTTTCAAGTCAAGTCAGTCCCAAGGCCACTGCCACCATTGGGGCACCATAGATGCTATGCATCATTGGTGATACTTCGGGCAAAATGACCTGGTGGCGCCCATCTTTTCTCCAGGTACGGATGGCCATTGGCTTGCAGGAAGCTCATCCGCCCTTTGACAGGTCTTGTTTTTAGTCCTGCTGGGTGTCCTCACCCATGCTAGTCTAGGTGGGGGCACTAGTTTAGTTGCCAACAACCCAACTATGGAACAAGCTGTACTGGTTTACGCGGTCCCAGATAGCCGACCAAAAGAGGCCTGGCCTGACAGGATCCACGGACTTTAACATGATGAAAAACAGGAAGCTTTATCTATGCTTACCTGAGAGCTTCCTTTCTTCATGTAATAAGGTCAACAAATCCAACCCATCCTAGAGACAAATGGACCACCATTCAGAGATAGAGACTGAAACGGAAGGGCTTGGGCTTGTTGTCCACACCTTGAGTACTGTGCCCGGTTTGGTCTCCACACCTCAAATAGGATATAGAAGAACAAGATAAGACACATAGAAAGGCAGCAAGGATGCTAGTGGTACAGAGGGGCTTTCATATAAAGAGACACTAGTGCGGCCTATTCAGTTTAGAGTGGGGCCATGACAAGGGTTTACAAAATACTAAGTGGTCAAGGGAAAGTGAATAGGAATTCATAATTTACTGTCTATCATAATACAAGAACTAGGGGTCATAACATGAAACTAGTAGGCAGGAAGTTTTAAATGAACAAAACCCAGGTTTTTTTCACCCAACATGTCATTACATTGTGGAACTCATTGCCACCAGACGCTGTGGAAACGAGAGTTTTGCCACGGTCAGAAAGGAGCTGGACAGATTTGTGAAGGAAAAGGGGCATCAGTAGCTATTGAGCATGGGGGTCAGGGACAGCCTCTGAATCACAGCTCCCTAGACCTTAAAAACTGGATGCTGCAAGTGGGAGAGGAACAGGGGTAAACCCTGGTACACCGTACCTTTCAGCATCCACTCTCTGCCACTCTGTGATACAAGATACTGGGCAAGATATGATGATGCAAGATACCGGGCATCCACTCTCTGCCACTCTGAATTATCCTGGCTGTGAGGGTCGTGCTGCAGCTGGAAGGCCCTTCAGGAGGTAGGGCATTGCCCCCCTCCCCAAAGTTGCAGACTATAGTACCTCTTTCAGTGGCTTTCTGGACATTATTATGCAACGAAAGCATGTTTTTAGGTTATCCCAGATCCATTTTTATCATCTCCACTCACTTGCAATTGATCTCTTCTCTGTACAGGCTAGCCTTCGGTGGTTAGAGCCTTTCTTTTTACGTCCTCCCACTTCATACAGTCACAAGAGGTTCTGGTGCTTCAGAGATGCCCCGAACTACCCCTGGCTGTCGTGGGAGCTGAGGACCCTTAAAGCCCCCTAAGAAATGTTTAGCACCACAGGGGTAAACCCTTTCCCACTCTCTATTAGGAAGTTTGAAGGAGTATCATCCAAGTCCCAAGCCAGTGTCTTACCCACAAGACCAAGCTTCCTGCCATGCTGTTTATCTCCATAAAGGATGGTGACTTACAGGGCGTACAGAGAGTGCTACACTAAATAAAATATATTGCTCTATTCCGTGTAGCTAATATAATACTGTGGTTTTAAAACCACAGAAAAACAGATCTCGAGCTTGTGAAAATCATCTCTGCTGATTTATGCCAGCTGAGGTTGAGGTCACTTGTGTCCTAATTAAAACAGCTTCCTTTGAACAAGAAAAAATCCCCACAAATCCTAAAGCACCGCTGTGGATAATTGTCCATCATTAGATTAAGTGTTTCCAAAAAAAAAAAAAAAGGAAAGAAAAGAAGGACTTAGATTGAATATAGGAGCTTGGTTTTTTTCATTTTTATACGGGCAGCGAAAACTAAATCACTCAGAACGATAACAGGGTGATACCCAGAGCAGTAAAGCTAATTTATTGGGCTGAGTTTATCTGATCCCAAGGAAAGCGAATATGGCCGAACGCAAAGCTGATTGCATGTGCCTGACAAGATACACAGTTCAAATGCAAAATTACATGAAGCAGATGTAGCCCATTAAGAAGCAGAGTCTGAAAATGTACTTTATCCTGTCATGGCAAATCCTAGTTGAAAACTTTGGCCTTCTAGAAAAAACATTGTGAGTAGATGTTCTATCTCTGTTTTTATTACTTTAATCTATTTTCCTGTCATTCCCAGTTATGGGGTGATGATAAATATCGGCTCACCTCAGCTGGATCACTAGGATATTGTAGATATGCTCCTCAGCCTTGGTATAGCTTATCATAAACCTATCATAAAGGCCAGGTGAAATTTGGTTTTGTCTGGTCTTAACTCCAGACCATATATCTTAGTAGGCATAAAGACAATAAAAAGGGCAGCTAATTCAAACCATACATATTACAAAATGAGTTGTAGTATATTTTTCAATCACTGGATATCTCTGTGTGGGATACAGAAGCACAGGGCGTGTGGCTCTGGCAAACAAGAGAGACAAAGCTGGGCCTAGAGTTGAGTAGCAGGTTGTTGGTAGTACAGAGTAGGGCCGTGCGAAGCTTTGGTCCCTGATTCGATTCGGCAGAGATTCAGCCCGATTCGGTGGCTGAATCTCCAAATCCGACTTGAATCAGCAGACCCTTTAATTTCTCCGACTTGAATCGGACCCTCCGAATTGATTCGGAGAGCTTTGGAAGGATTTGGCAATTCAGACACAGAGACAGCTTTAAATGCTTTTTCTACATACCCAGGGGCTTGTGAATGCTGCGATGCTGGGGAGGATGGGGTGTCCCACAGGAGTGCAGGGGGCTCCCCAGCACCCTCAGCAGCAGACCCAGAAGTGGACCAGAAACACTTCTGGTCCACTTCTGGGTCCACTGGGGAGCATGCTGGGCCCCCTCCCACACCCCTTAGCTCAGTGACTGGTGCCTTATGGGTCTGGGGGGTACCCGGGGTCCCCCTGCAGCTGATTGCCAAGTTGTGCCCTTCCCCCTCTCCCCCCCCCTCCCCGCACACTCCCTGGCAGACCTGGACATGGACCGGAAGTACTTCCAGTCCACTTCTGGGTTTGCTGCTGAGCACGTGGAGGGACCCCCCACACACAAACTCCTGTGCGATGCTCCATGCACTCCAGCACTGCAGCCTTCATGAGCCGTGCAGGTACCTCAAGGTATATAGAAAAAACATTTAAGCTGTGTCTGTGCCCAAATCGCTGATTCTCTGAATCAGCATCAAATCTTCAGATTTGGATTTGGCTGAATCAAATCAAGGGCAGTGATCTGAATCAACGAATCGAATCACTGTCCCTGTCTCAGGCCGAGTCCGAATCAAATAGGGCCTGTTTGCACACCCCAGTAGAGAATTGTTTCCCAGTCCTGCTTATGAAAGACTCTCATGCCATATGCCATGGCATGTCGTCAGACATAAACCTGTGAAGGACCAAGTGCTCCTGACTATAAAGGGTAACATTTTCCAAAGCACTTAAAGCATTTAGGAGCCTAAACCCCAGTGACACTGGAACCCAGGCTCTTAACTCACTTTGGAAATGAATACCCCTTCCAGTGCCTAAGTTTGTTAGGGTTTCAACTCATCTTCTTTGTGATTCCTTGGCTCATGGCATCTGCATCAGCTGGTAAAAACAACAGTCAAAGGAGGAATGTAATTAGTATTTAAAAGCAGTAGAAAGATATAAGCAACAATAGAAATGTTCCCCCCCACCGAAGGAGCCTACTCAGTAGAACAAGGATAACATTAAGAAGAAGATAAAATGGTGATCTTATGTAGAGCCAATCTGTGAGGCTAGGGTTGGTGTCTTGCCATCGGGTGACTTCCGAGTAAGGCATGATGAAGCTACTGGTGGTTTTGCAGTAATGGCCGTCTGATACACATGGATCTGACTTTACCGCAGAACAACTGGGAAGCTACACAACAGACAAATGCAATGAGAGTGCTCCTGTCTGAACTAGAGTAGGCGAAGGAGGAAAGTTGCTCACTGACTCCTGGTGGGTCTGGTCAGATGCATGAGTGAAATGTTGGCTGTGTGAGGTCTGTAGTAGAGTTGAGAGTTCTGGGCCTCCCAAGGTAGTTACTAGGGACTGTAAATCTGGCCAAGCCATTAAGGTCCTGATTTCTTGTGTGTGAATATATTTTCTTTTTCCCCCAAATCAAATGATACTTGCAGGTCCCCATTCCTGATGGAACTTGGGAGGAAGGAACCTCTGCAAGGGCAGCAGAGAGATTTGATCCTGACTTTTCTGAGCCAGAGGATGGCTCTCAATAATTATGGATGGACCAGTGATTCTGAACCAGGGCACCTTGAGAACCTTTCAAGGGTGTCATGGGCGGCTACACAATGGGCATGTCTACACATGCTTTTGCACCTGCCTAAACCTAATGAGCACTTGCCTAATTTAGGCTCGCATCTACACATGCATGTGCTAAGGCACCTTAACGCAGTGTGTGGACTGACTTGGGACTGAAGTCAGTCCCAAGTCAGTCAACATACACAGTGTTAATGCAACTTAGTGCATCTACACGTGCATTAAGGCACTTTAGCTATTCCTGCCTAAATTTGATACCTGCTTTTGCAGGTATCAAATTTAGGTGTGAATAGCCTAAAATCGCCATTTTTAAGATGCATTAAGGCTGCACATGTGTAGCCTTAATGCGCCTGAAATTGGGCTAAAGAGCCTTAAATCGGCACGTACAGATGTGCCCAATGTCAGCACTGTTCAGTATGTAAACATGATTTACAAGATAAACCCAGAGATTTCAAATATAAATTCAATAGTTGTGGTCTTTCTGAGCAATTTGCAACAGAAAAACTGCTCTATTATTTTCCTTTAGCCTCCCCGCCCCCCAAAGAGTGAGAACAAAGAGCTGGCATTTTCCATGGAGTGCCATAAGACTATCCAGGGGTGCCTCAAGTCTAAACAGGTTGTCTACACTGCTGTAGACAATGAACTATTGGGCAGATGAAGCCCATCCCTTGTTCACTCCCAGGGCTGTGGCCAGGGCTTGAGGAGCAGCAAGGAAACATAATCCTCTTGAACGTTTCTGTATTAGTCAGATGGCAGATTAGCTCCTGGCACCCTGGCACAGGAAATATCATTTATTTTATATCAGTATGAAGTAAAGATAGGCCTAGAAGATGAAATTCCAGCTCTGCTACAAACCTCCTAAACATTGAAGATGTTTGGCACTGGTAGGGAATTTTGCAAGTCAGATTTTATTATTATTATTAGTGCTTATCATCTGCAAGACGATAGGGCCTTGCCATGGACGAGCACAGAAAGGAAAGCAAGACGCTTTCTGCTCAAAGAGTTTACAAGCAAAGACAAGAAACAACAAATTGCTATAACCAGATGGCAGCACACAAGGAAGCAATGAAAATGAATGGGATGCCTAGTCTGGACACCCCTGCCCTCAGGAAATTCAAGGAGGATCTGAATCCGGATTGCAACTTGATTGGGGGCCTGACTGTAAGATACAGAAACCTGAAGCTAGAAGAGGTCTCCAATTTAAAAGCCAGTATTTGTCAGCAGTTACCACTTAGAGAGATCTGAGATATCAGTAATTTCCCTTTACAGTGTTCAGTGCTCCAAGGTTCCCAGCGCTTTGGCCCTGATCCAGCAAAACACTTATGCACATGTTTAATAGAAAGCATATGAGGAGTCCCATTTAGGCCAGTGCTGTAGTGTTAAAACCAACAGATTATAAAAGCAACCCAATCCACAACAAATCTAGTTATGAAGTGTGAAATTCATCCCAGCACAGGCAGCAGGACAAGGTCCTACGCACAAGGGTCCCAGCTCCCACAACTTTTATCGTGACATTTGGTGACATTTGGTGTTGTTCATCAAGCCCCAGCTCTTGGAGTCATGGGATGAAGTGACCCATTTGCCGTCTCTTGAGTTTTAAGAATGTTTCCAGTCCTCATAGATATGGAAAAAGCCTGTAAATGTGAAAGGGTGAATAGCCAGAAGGAAACGGATATTTGAAGGCCAGAAAGGACCATTAGACCATCTACTGAGGTTCTTTATAAAGCAGGCCAAAGGATTACATCCATTTACACTTATAACAAGCCGAAATACAAGGCAAACCTATATTTAAAACAAACTCATGATTTTTAGCTGAACTCATGATTTGGGGCAGGGTCATGAGTGGTGGGTTTGGGCCAATACAAGATTTTTGAATTGTTGCAATTAGAAACATGAGGACCAGTCCGGTCCTTATGATGGACCTCAGGTGGTGCATATGTATTGCCTGGTGCTTCTCCTGAGCAGGGGATGACATTTACTCAAAATGAATAAAACACAGATCTGATGAGATGTTTAATCAACCTGTGTCTGAATGATGAACCTGTTCCTAGGGAAGAAACATGTCGTATATGGTAAAGTCATTAATCCCACATGGACTGCAAGCTCCCTGCTCCACCTCCTCCTGCTTTATTTTTTTTCCCTAATTGGGTCCCTCTTTTTCTTTCTCTTTTTCGTCCCACTGTTGTACAGGTCAGTGTCTCAGAGCCGATGCTTCAGGAGAGCACAGTAAAAAGGGTGGCCATGCTGCTTTGTGACCCTCTTCCCAATCACCGACATGTAAATATAGAGTTGGAGGTGGGAGGGGACCAAACTAAGCCAACACAGGACTTTGTCACAGCCTTTTGTGATAAAGGAAAGTGCTTGGTGAGATTTTAGTCTGGAAAAAATGAATCCAGACAGCGGAGGATGGTTCCAAGGCACTAAGCCCCATTTCCTGCTTGGATTTTACTCGATGCCATGAATTATTCTATTAGAAACACATTTGCGACCAGCTCTGAGAGAAAGCAAAAGAGGAGGAGCAGCCGGTTCTGTCTCTGTTAAGTAGTGCTGCTGCCGCTGTGTCTTTAAAAGGGAGAGAAAAGGCACATGGGTTGTAATAGAGAATTTCTTTCAGCAGTCACTGGGCAGCTACATACCTTTGGATCGCCTTTTCCTGGAACAGGTAGCAAAAGCAAAGAGGCTTTATGTGTTTATTTTACCCCAAACAAGCAACAAACAGTGGTTAATAGAGAGACCATTAGTGGTTGTCTTCAGGGATCTGTTTTCTAACAGGAAACAGAGATGTTCCCGCTGGGACTCTTTTATCACTTTCCTGACAAAGGCATTGTTAATTGTATTCAGATTTGGCCTCGTTTCCTCCCCCCCTTCCTCAAGCCCGCGTGTAGTTGTGTAATGAACACCCAAGCCCTGTCTGCTGAAACATGATTAAGGCACTTTCCATTTTGCAGTCTAAAATAAACAGTGTTGGGAGTTTTCTATAACGAATGTAATCCGTCTAGCCAAAGGGAGCAACCTAAATGATATAAGATGAGAAAAGGGCTTGGAAATACATCATGAAACACAAGGCCAGCTGGACGCCTGGAAAGATCTCCAGCCCGGGATTTGCGAAATAACATTAAGCACCACTCTTGAGATTAAATCTTGATTAGGATTTCAAATTAATAAATACAGTGAAGCCCCTGACATATTTTCTTTTTGAAATAGCTTTCTCCCCCCAGGGTCCCTCTCCCCCCGCATGTGCCCCACCAGGGGATAATGCTCTAACGTTTTGAAATGAAAACATTGGTGAGAATACATTGGCCTATATTTATAAAGAATGGGCCCTATCCCAGCGAGTTTAAATCAACATCGGGCCATAGCAGTAAAGCAGCTAGGCCAGTTTAGACCAGCTGTGAGGATATAAGTAAATTATTTATATGGGCATTGGTAGCACCACCTATAGTTAAAGTTGCCTATCGCTTTACATGAGCAGACCCCATTTTTAGCTGTTGATTACTTTGCCAAACTTCATCTGTTTGGGCTGAAGTTTCCTGCGCTCTGTATCGGTCTCAGGCAGATTCTTGTATTCCTTTTCCGCTCCGGCTAAAATGGTTCAGCCAATTATACAAGAAAGATAAGGAGAAAATAAGATTAGGGGATAATGTATTGTTAAATGTCACACAGCCCTTTTATTGAGTAGCTCTAGCACTTCCATCAAGGCTTGAAATAGGTGTGTGTGGGGGGGGGGAACGTCCTGGTGTCACAGAAGTGCCTTTGCTCCCATCCAAACATAGCAGAGGGAAGAAACTGCAAAACAAAAATATCTCATTTTAAGACATGATCGGAAACTGGTTTGTCTTAAAAATCCTCAGAAGGGTCTATCTGCACTGAGTATGCTCCATGCACCAGCTACACGCTCTGAGCTACTGTAGCATCAAGTACCATGCGGAGACCTGGGCAAAAGTCTTTGATGGTTTCTCAGTACACCCTGGCAGCATGGAGGAGGAAGAGGAAACAGAGTGAGGTTGTAGGGGTGTAGAGGCCTTTACTAGCAGTAGGACTGTGGGGCAGGGCAGGCTTAACCAATGGGGTCCCACTTTATGGACATTTCTTTCTGTATGCTTTTTAAAAAAAATAGGAATTACATTCCTCCCCCACCCAACCCATGTCAAAAGGTCACAAAATCCTTAATGAATACCAGAATTGACACTGCCCGTGTAACTAATTCAGGCCCCCGGGTAAATGCATTCAGATACAGTCTTTACTGACATGATCCCATGCTACTGTTTTTTATCCTTTTGCGGTGCACAGGCTGGATGTGCCTTTGTGGATGAACCGAGATTAGCTAACAGAAGAGGCTGGTATTGGATACACAGCACCTTATTTGTTAAATGAGTCAGCAGGTGTGCTGAGAATAAGACAGGAGTTTCTGGGCATAAAAATTCCTAGCTTTAATTTAAGCAAAGGCTAAACACAGACAGTGGTTTTGTGGCTCATTACAATTTACTTGATCTTTCTGCTACCCCCTTTTGTGCTTTGCAGGTAATGACAACCCTCTTCCCTTTTGAGTGGCTTGCTATTTTACAGAAGTAGGTTTCTCTGTTTCGATTGCCTTTACTTGGTCTGCAACTACTTCTGAGAAGGCAGGGTCGAGATGCCCCTTGATAAGTCAGAGATACATAAGCTTTTGTGAACCTGAGCTCACTTCATTAGATGCTGCATCTGATTATCAGCATCTCAGCATCTGCTGAAGTGAGCTCAGGCTCATGCTTATGTATCTCTCTGATCTAGTTAGTCTATAAGGTCTCTCTACCCTGTCTTCTGCCTGACTTCAGACTAACATAGCGAACTCCTTCTCTCTACCTCTGAGAAGTTTTCTTTGCTTCACGAGTCTGCTGCCCTGTCCCCCTTCTTCTGATGACTATTTTCATTGACATTGGGTGCATCAACATGTCTCCGTATGGTGATGTTGGAAGTACTAAAGCATGGCGCCGTAGCAATGTCGCCATACGGTGAGGTGTAGATACACCCAATGGAAACTAAAGTACGGCACAGTATGGGCAGTTATTACGCCAGCACAGTTAGATGTTGCTGCTATATCACCATAGCAGTGCGCTATACCATGGGAGTATGCCACTACGGCAGTGTAGCTGGCGATCACGTGTAGACCTGTGTGACTGCTACGTTGCCATACGGTGATGTAGCGTGTTGCTATGTCACTGTAGGGTGCCATGTAGACACATCCGTTGTGAAGTTAAATACGAGCCATTGTTTTACCTAGTACTGAGTTTAGGCTGTGTCTCCTTCTTTCTCAGATCTGAGGAAGGGCACCTTGTGCCCCAAAGCTTCTTTAGCATCTCTCCCAATTATACAGTTAGTCCAATTAAAGATACTTTGCTAAACAAACCTTACTTCTAGGAAAAAGGGGTTTGGAAGAGGATGGGGCTAGGCTATTCTCAGTGGTGGCAGATGAAAGAACAAGGAGTCTTAAGTTGCAGCAAAGGCAGTTTAGGTTAGCTATTAGGAAGAACTTTCTCACCAGGAGGGTAGTAAAAACCTGGAACAGGTTACCCAGAGAGGTGGTGGAAACTCTTGGGGTGGGGGGTTTCAAAACCCAGGTAGACAAAGCCTTGGCTGGGATGATGTAGTTGGGGCTGGTCCTGCTTGGAGCAGGGGGTTGGACTAGATTTGACCTCCTGAGGTCCCTTCCACCCTCTTTTTCTCTGATTCTGTGATTACCAAAAAAACAGGGATTCACAGAAATGAGAGTGCTGAGCAGGAGCTGCCTCCACTAGCCAGAAGGAAACAAACAGCAGAGGACTGGGGCCTAAATCTGTCCCTCAAAATGCATCCAACACCTTACTCCAGACTAGAAAGGCACTTCAGCCTACTTATCATTAAGAGCTGTGAATCCTGTTCCAGAAGTGGGCATGCAACCTGTCTGGCCTTTGTTTCTTGTGGAAGTACAGGATGAGGTGGTGATGGCAATATTACCTAGGATGGGGAGTGACCTGGCATGATCCAGCTCCAGAAATGTATGTCAGGTCTTAGGCATTCTGGCATGTGAGTGAAAATGGAGCCAAGCAAACAGAAATACAGCTTCTGAGCATGTCCAAAATGGCCCCTATTTTGACTAAGACATATATTAATATCTGAACCTCCCTAACGCCATTTAGGATTCACATGCAAGGTGTCCCTGCTCCAAAGTGCCCCAAGATACATGATCTATTTGCCATCCCCAGATTGCCAAAAAATGGAAGAGGAGGTGGCATAACCCACCATTTGTCCATTAGCTTGGTGACTGCATGAAGCAGGGGATCTTTGCAAAGGATTGGATGCGACCATGTAATTAAAGGCTTTCGCAATGCGTAGCCACTGAAAGTGCTGGGAATCCCAAATCTGGTATTTTCTATCTTTTTTGGTGCTCAGCTTTTGTTTTAATGGATTTCTTTTGCATGTATGTAAAACAGAACCTGATGCCCCCCGAGTCCATTTTTATACCAGCGTAACTCCCCTGAAACTTGGGAGTTGCACCAACTTCAAACAGGAGTAACAGGGTACGTCTACACATGAATATTAATGCAATGCAATGCAATAACCTCCAGCACAGTTCACACCAGACTTTATTGCTGCTAGGCAGGGCTTTTACACATGCGCTCCAGACCACAGCACATTGAGCCAGGGCAGTGCAGCCGTGGCTGGCAGGGAGTCCTGGGGGGGGTCAGTAGGCTAGCCCGGGGCTGCTCATGCCTGGCTTACTGTGCTGCAGAGAGGTCAGCAGGCAGTCCCACACTGTAGCACCATGTCCCAGCCACCCCTGCTCACTGTCTACATGTGTGTTGTGGCAGAGTAAATAACTCCATCATAAAAGAGTACTTGTATTGGGCAGTACTATCCTATGGCAGAGTTAATTAGTTTACTCCGGCCCAATAGCACCATTCGTGTAGACAGTGAGCACATCTACACGTGAGAATTTACTGTGCAGTAACCAAAACTACTGCGCAGTACAAACACACATCTATGTGTGCACGCCTGTGCTGTGCAGTAAATATGGTGACTTACATCGACTTGAACATAAATTTGATACCTACATCAAGCAGGTATCAAACTTGTATCTGATTAGTTACTGCGCAGTAACACACATGTAGATATCTTATTGAGCAGTAATACTATGTGTGTGTACTGACTAGGGACTAACTTTAGTCTCAAGTCGGTCCATACGTAGCATTAATGCGCTTTAATGCCTGCACATGTAGATGCCAGGCTATTCCCAAATACTGCGCAGTAATTTACTGTGCAGTACATTTAAGCTGGTGTAAATGCACATGTAGACACTGCCAGGGATGCTTTACTGCAAAGCTAATTAGGCAACTCCGCAGTAAGCATCTCTTGTAGATGCACCCACAGATACAGGCCTGTAGTGAACGCTGATGTAAGGGGGCAAAATTCTCTTTGTCAACGCTGCTGCATCTTCCTGCACTGGCAGGGGCCTTATTGCCTGTAGCAAGTGATCTCTTTGGGATACCTTAATAAAGCCAGGCTTGATTCTCCCCTCCAGTTTACAGTGGTATGGCTTAGTGTCATAGAACTGTTGTGGTGCAATGGAGAATCAGGGGGAACATAGAGTGGGTTGGCCAGTGCCTCAAAATGCACAGCCTCTCTAACCTGATTATCTAGGACAGGGGTGGGCAACCTATGGCCCGTGGAGCCACAGCTTTGTCAGCAGTCAGTGGCAGGAGCAATGCCTGCGCCACACTGCAGCTGGGCAGTAGGGAGAAGAGGCTGCTGGATCCCAGGGTGGCCCATGTCAACCCTAAGCCAGATCGTTCCAGCCAGAAAACACTGCCAGCCCCTAGTCTAAGATGTTCTGCCAACAAAATATATTACTGAGAAATGAGTTGGATTTTACCTAAATCTACTGCAATGGTACCCATCCTTCTGAGACAAGAATTGCCTCTCTGAAATCCCCAGCTGAAGAACATACTTTGGCGTTCCCGGTGGTATCTGAGCTCCATGGGTGAACTTCACCCCGGTTAAGAACGCTTGTACAAGCCACTTTGCTGCCTAAAAAGGGGTCCCATCACCTCCGCAGTTACATTTCTGCTGAAATTCCTCCAGCACTGAGTGTTGAAAACTACTTAGTGGGGAAAAGCCATTCTTCTTCCTTCTCTCTGTTTACTTCGAGTATTTGACAGCACTTTGGGCATAGCTGGCCTCACCTGTCTACTCAGCTACTTCTTTGCTTGCTGAAAGACTCATATAAACATCAACAATGGAGCAGGGGGGAAAGTCTTGGTAGAAGGAAATCTAAATGAATATGTTTGTTTTCCTTAATCAGGAGTCTCTCTTTTTCCGAGCCCCGTGGGGGGCAAAGAAAAACAAAACAGGCTTGTTAAAAATTACTTTAAAAATTTCAATTCCACAGTGTCCCGTTCATGTTCAAATCAAGGGCTAAAGTTTGGCTCTGGTGGCTGCATCCAAATGAATGCAGCTATGTGTTATGTGGTGCAGCAGACACATCTGCGGCACCACATACTGCATGTTCAGTTGTTTTCTGCGCTGCAAGGGAGCAGCGCAGGCCTGGATGTCCAGGGGTCAAAAAAACCCACAGCCAAAAAAGTGAACTAGTGCACACAGCGGTAGTGTGCGCTGCCCAAAGCCAGAGCCTGGCCAGCTGGAGCTGCACTCCACTACCGTTCGGGCTCTGCATGGCAGGAGCGATGCAGCTGCAGCTCCGGGAGGACCCCAGATAAGGCTGCTGGGGCCATCCCAGTGCTGGCCCCAGACTCACCTACCCCATGTGGGGGAACTTGCCGCGCTCCAGAGCTCGCGTGGCATGGGCATTCCCCTGGGACTACTCATGGCATCACAAGGTATGCCGCCATTAGTTGTCCCCGGGGAACCAAACGTCCATGCGCTTCTGGACATGGCCTGTGAGACACTGGGGAGACCTACCCCAAGTTCCAGTAGGGTCACTTTTTGGCCCCACAGCTCAGCGTGGTTCCTAAAGGGTTATATAGGCTTTTCTCATTGAGGTGGGTGACAGCTGTTATCTACAGGCCTTTGTGGAAGGGTAACAAATCCACCCATTGGGCAGGTTGGCAGACTGCCTTTTTTGCACTCTCATATCAAAACTTCAGGCTTCACCCGTTGTTTCAGAAAACTCACGTGCGGGTAATGCGTGCAGGATAAAGGCAGCACACAGCTCCCTTTGCAGCTTTAACCCTGAAGCCTTCTCGTCCAAAAGGCAGTGGTAGCCTTAGGGTTGTTGGGACCCTGGCCAAGACAGCCACTTGGGGCCCCTTAGAAGCTTAAATTTAATGACCTATAAGCAAGTCTGACATTTTTTATTTCAATTTCACTACAAGTCATAATAAACCTATTTTATTGACAGACATCTTATGAATAATACTGCAAAAACTTCACCCCCTCCAAAAAATAGTTGCAAAATTTTGGGGCCCCCTAAAGTGTGGGGCCCCAGGAGGTCACCTGGTTTGCCCTCCCCTAAGGCTGCTAGTGCCAAAGGGCTACTCTGAGTGAATCTAGCTGCAGTGACACCCAAGGGACTGCTATCCCAGTTGGAAATTGCTTTCCCCTCTCTGCTTGTCCACCACATAGACTCCCTGCATGCTTAGATGCTGCCAAGAAGGACAGGCATGCCGGCTGTACCCAAGCCAAGTGCAAAGAGACAGTAACAGTGACCACAATGTGGGCTGGGTCAATCTGTGCATTTCACAGTGCTGAGCATTCACCCATTTTCCCAAAGACCTCTGTGTGTGGTATGAGTGGTATTTCCACAGCCTGTGAAATTCTGGGGGTTTTAGAAAGTGCATGCTTCTGGGTTGCAGTGTCTTCCAGAATCTGGTCTGTCATGAGAAATGCTGCTGTTTATAGATTTGGGGACTTAGCTTGTTGGGTATTTACTGTAGATACCTGGGCAAAAAGCCACCAGCCCTTGGGAGATCCCTGCCCTCCCGAAACACCACAGCACGTCTCTGCAGTAACATGGCTTACTGAAAGCCCGTTTCCTCTGCTTGCTACACTGATTTCCCATAAAGCATTGAGTCAAGTTCAAGGTCTTGGTTCTTATCTTCAAGATGTGCTGATGCATGTACCTTTGTTAATAACTCGGCTCCTCTAGCTCTACCATCTGTACAGCTTATCTGTACAGGAGACCATAATTTCTCACTGACCGTTCAAATACCAGGGGATGAACTCCCATAGGATGAAGGACCAAGGACCTTGCCATGTTCCCCTCCACGTACACGATGCACTTCTTCAATCTGGCCTTTTCTCCTATAAGGACATTAAAATGAATACGAAGCAAAACACAGCACGCACAACTCTTCCGCTGGGAGGGTGTGAGAGAAACAACCGCATATGGCAGAGTTAAGTCCTGTTTGCCAACATGGTATGTGAAGGCACTCAGAGATTACAGCGATGAAGATAGTATAAGAATCTAGGGAGAATGCAGAATGTCTTACTTTCTCAAGCAGATCTTGGCTAATTTTATTTAAATTAACAGTATGGGGAGACAGGGAAAGGTGGAACATGCTGGGAAAACCCAGTAGCCAGATCCTATTCCACCTATTAAGCCCCCAGTCATACTCCTGTTCCACCCTAAACAAGTCCATAAAAAGTGGTTGATATGGCAGGTGGGTGGATCATCTTCCTCTTGCTGCTTTTTGTAGCTTCGTTTCAATGCTAAGATGACCACATGGTACAAAATGAGATGCATTCATGGCGTTTCGGTCTCAGCCAGGGTCAGAGACGATCACACTAAACCAGGAGTGGGCCTAATATGGCCCGTGGGCCAGCTCCATCCTGCCAAGCACTTTCATCTGGCCCATGGTACCCACCAACAAATTGTGCCCCGCCCAGCCCTTCTGCCCATGGGGGTGGAAGCGAGGTGCTCATGTATACACCCCCACCCCCAAACGTAGCATACTGCTCCTTATTCCCACTCTTGTGGGCAGAAAGGCCCAGCCTGGCCAGCACACAGCTTCCAGGTGGAGCTGCTCCACTTCCCCAGTCGCCTGCTGGCTCCAGGAGGCAGGTAAGGGAGTGACAGGGGCACAGCTGCAGCTGGGTAGGAGCTCAGAGTGTGGGGCTGGGGCTGGGGCTGGTGGCAGTGCGGAGCCCATGCCCGGGACAGCAGGCAGGGTACTCAGGGTATTCATGCCTGGCACAGCCTCCGCCGGGTCGTCTGTATTGCCAGCACTCCCCAGGCATGGGAGGGAAGCCCCAAATGCTGGAGCTGGCTGCCTTCCCTGCTGGGGCTGCATGGCAGGGGAGGGAAACCCCAGGCACCTTCCCCTGCGGGGTGGGGAAGACAGCTAGCTCCAGCATCTGGGGCTTCAGTCCTGTGCCCAGTGAATGTAAGGGGTGCCGGCAATGCAGACTGCGTGGTGGAGGCTGCACCCCTCGCTGAGTTGCGTAGCACTGGCTAGAGCTGTGCCCCACCAGAAACCAGCACCCTAAGCACCCCGCCTCCTGCTGCTGTGCCATGGGGGGAGTGTGGAGGTCCCCACACCCCCAACTCTCCCTCACACCCCACAACCCCCCACGTA
>NW_017728906.1:198694770-198699521 GCF_001723895.1 Crocodylus porosus | reverse complement strand
GTCAGGGGTTAGGGGTGGGACTTCTGGTCCCAAGATGGCGACCAGGGGGCGGGACATAAATCATGGGGCAGGGCTACCCATGCGTCCCTTGACAGTTCACCAAAACTCATTAAGCAGCCCACCCCTGCACTATGTCTAAGTCTCACTGGCCCCATCCAATTCTCTAGGGGAGAAATGGCATACCTTTCCAAGCAAAAGCCAATGTTATCAATTTAAATATAGCAGTAATTCTATGATCTTTTCTTACAACCGGTGAGTAATTTCTGCATTTATTTCATACTATTGTTAAGCTCGTTTATAATAGATATTTATATATCAAGTAGAATAGAGAAAAGCATGAGATATATTTTATAAATATTTCTGTATGTTTGCATACAAAATAAAATATGTACATCCACAGATAGTGGTTCTATGCTGTTGGCATGGCAAGACCCTACGGTCGGGTCTGCTTATAGCTGGCTTCTCTCATCTGGAATTTCTGATGACGTACACACACCTCCTGCACTGCTGATGTCTCTGCAGTTTCTGGAGTCAAGACTTTATAGCTCTGTTGAAGAAGGGAGATGGTGCCATATTTGCCTAAGGGGCTAGAGAGGACAAGGCAGCAAGAGCGACACTGAATTTAGACATTACCATCCAAAGGTCAGAGCGGGTGAGAAGAGATACACGAGTTGCCTTCTCCTTTGCCATTTTACCTTAATTCCACTACGTAGGTCATTGTATCTTACTGGTCGCTGTGTCAAACAGGCCCCTGGCATTGTGCCCTGATCATAACTTATTCAATAGATTACTGCAAATGGTTGAATTTCAAACCCTGGTAACCTACCCTAAAGCAGTGGAGCAGTAAGAGTCTCAGCCGTGGGCAAAAGCAAGGGTTACATGGATAGGTTTGTGCTTTGTTTCTGGGGTACCGCCACAAACCCTTCTAACTTCATCAGCATCCTGAGTGGATCTTCGGGTCTACAAATGAAGTCTTTGGGGAAAAAAAGGAAAGAAAAGCACAAATATTCCTGACAAGTTTGTAGTGCATCCCTTCAGCAGGGATTTTGCCCATTGGTGAATCTGTGCCCTGTGGGTTAGAAAGCGTAAGTGGATCCTAGCCTCTATCATTCTCAGTCACAGTTGCTTTTCTTCCCCCGGGGAAGTGTCTTTTCCTGTTTCTCTTGGTACTAAAGGCACTTAATAGCTGGATGTCATTGGCAAATGTTAGAAATGATATTTTTGCAAGAAAGTATCATCCAGAATGTGGTTTGGTGTAAGCCTCCATCTTCTCAAAGGAAGAGTTTTATTGGTGGGGAAAACTTCTATGTTTTCTATTGAAAAGTACAAAAAGAAAAAAAAAAGTGTTATTTTTACTGTCATAATTGCATTCTTCTTAAGTTGTCTTTCTCCAGATCCGTGTCTTTAATGATATCTGGTTGGGGAAAGGCTTCTTCTTCTGTAAACTGCGCTTTGGTGCCTTTAGCATCGCATCCCTTGGAGGTTTCATTTGCACACGTATCTTTCGACAGTCCTCTCACATTTTTTACAGGTCACATAGCAGCACCAGTGGTACTTGCAGTGGCACCGCTCCACCACTTTGTCCGTGTACGGGTTGTAGCCTCTGCCGCAGCACATCAGGTCACAGCTGTCGCTGCCATTGGAGGTCTTGTTGCATTGCCTGGAACAAAGGAAAAGTGGGGAGTGAGTGCATGAAATCGTGGAGCTTATTAGGAAATAAAGAAATGATCTGTTTTTACAATGATGCCTGGGCACAGCAGGAGAGATCGACCCCTGGGCCATACTGGTGTTCAAAGCAGCTGGGGATCTGCCTTCTGCATTTGCAGAGGAGCCAGAAAGAGTCTCAGTAACTGCATCTCCAGAATGGGATCCAAGGTGCATTTTAGTCAGTTGGGAGTGAGAATCCCTCCCCAGTGGGCAGCTGCAGGGGACTGTAACCCACAAAAAATCACTTGAAAGGCTGTAAGAATAATGAGGGAGGAGACTAGGTCAGTCCCATTGCACCACAGCCCAGTGTCCCTCCATCCCTGTGGTGGTCAAGGACACTGGAAGGCACCATGACCCCGCTAAACAAGGCATATGACACCTGAGGCTGGGCAAGTCATTCCCACAGGTGGAGTCTAAATCTTGCCAGGACTGTGGCAGAGCTAATCACAACAGGACAATGCCTTGCAATTCTCCAAGGGCTTTCTTCCCAGGAGCTTTATGATCACAAGGCGGCTGGCTTTGCAGAATTCAGACACACCATCTATTATCATGCAGTGCCACAAATGCAGGGCAATATAGAGATTTTCTTTACATACTTTGGGAAGAAGGATGGTAAAGGTGAAGGCTGCAACCTGGGAGACTCAGGTTCACTTTCCTACCCTGCCCCTGACATCCTGTGTGACCCTAATCAAGTCATATAGGGCCAGATTTTATTCCATATATTGGGCATCTATGCGGACTTAGGCACTCAAGGGCCCTGGCAGACATTACATTTATGGCACCATCAATGAGTTAATCATGCCATAAATTGTCCTGTGCCGCATGTTCAGTCCAATATATGGCACAATAAAACAGCAAATCAGCCACAAAGGTGCTCCACATTATATTGCACCTTAAACTGAACATGTGGCAAGAGACCCAGGGCTGCCCCGTGCCCATCTGACTCTCAGCTGAATGCCAGGCTTGGCATGGGAAGCCCCAGGTCTAAAAACTCACATGTGCAGCTGGGCTGTATGGCACACCATCATCTGAACCTTACAGCTATTTAAAAACCCATGGCATGGGGACCTGAGATGGGGAGACCCCTCCCTAAACCTGGTTTTTGGTGCTTCCAGCTTTTAAACACTGCATGTACAGCTGAGCTGGGCTACACCTGCAGTGATTTAAAAGCCTGGGGCACTAGGACCTGAGATTGGAGAGGCTGTCCCTGATCTTGGGTCCTTGTGCCTCAGGCTTTTAAACAGCTGGGCTATGCATACATGCCATTTTTACACCTACAGCTGCCCTGTGCTGGATCCCAACACTCAGCTGAGCATCAGGATCAGAAAGGGGACAGCTCCAGCCATCCTCTGAATTGGATCTGGGGACTTTTACACTCTCCCGAACATGGCATATCCTGTCATGCACATGTAGAATGGCAGGATGCTCAGTTTTGGGCACAGGGTATACAATTTCTCCAGTCCTAATCACACCATTACTATAAAGTCTGCCAGGAACCTACGGACATTTTAACACGTGTTTCCAATGTGGCACCAGGCACTTTTAATTAGTGCGCCAAGCTAATTAAAAGCACCCATGCGCCACATGTCTCAGCAGTGCAGCACGTCCCGCTGCTGAGAAAATGGAGGCAAGGCGCTTTGAATGAAAGCAAACGTGTTTTATTTCAAAGTGTAGCATTTCTATTTTCTCTGTTCGGAGATGCGCTGTGCCACCGATACGTGTGACGTGCGAAGCTGCTAGAGCACGTGAATTTATGTGCTCCAGCAGACGATTAATCGCGTCTGCTCTGACGCTTTGGATTTCCAGCGCATCAAAGCAGGCTCCCCGCGTGTGCGTAACTGCCCTAGGTGCAATCCTATTCCACCCTGGTCTAGTCCCTGAAAACCAATAATGCATCTACTTTCATAGCACCATCATCTGAACCTTATAACTGGGTCACAAAACAAAAAATAGCAAGAAGGACACATTGCATTAACAGCTTTTGAAGGGCTTGAGCAGGGTGGAAGAGAATCACACTTCGGTGCCCAATCAGTGATTCTCAGCCTGGGTGCTGCCGCACCCTGGGGTGCTGTGAGATGCTTTTAAGTGTGCTGGGAGGTGCCAGGCAAATATTAGCACTGTTAGATGCGCAAACAGCTACACATGAATCACAAGATACACCTGGAGATTTCAACTAGAAAGCCCTAGCATCAAAGCCAATCTGAGCTGTTGTGGGGCTTTCCGAGGTCTCAGCAACAGAAGAGTCACACTATTATTTTCCCATCGTCAAAACACGGGGGAAAGCCGAGTGCTGGCGTTTTCTGAAGGGGGTCTTGAGTCTAATGAGGATGCCGCGAGTCTAAAACGGCTGAGAATCACTGGCTTAAAGCGTTGACTCTTCAGCTCTCGGTGTGTCTCTATGTATTGAACCTGGCGCAATGGGGCTGCTACACCCCATGGGAACAAAAGCAAGAGGCATATCTTTGGGAAGCTGCATGGCCATCTAGTCTAAATGACTTTTTCCTCTGACCGAAATATCTGAAGATGAAGGAGGAGAAAGGAGCGCGGGGAAGGCAAGTTGGACTCTCGTGCTGAGCGCTCCATTAATAGATGGAAACAAATCCAAGAGAGTTATAGGAATGCCCATGAGGTAATGCTTTATGAGAAGTTATGGGATTAATGAAGTGTTGCAATTTTGTTCTTGTTCTTCTCTTATTTATTCCTGATGGAGTGAGGCCTCATGTTTGCTATTCCTGCCTCGAATTCGTGCCCGCGTTCGGCTTTTAAAGACCCGGCTCAAATTCTCCCGCTTGGGGAGCATGCGTAAATATTTACAAACCTTTGAATGTGTCACGAAAGCCCCCCTCATTACTGTTATGACCAACAGCCAAATCTCAAGCCATAACCAGGTTGCTTGTGTTAGCCTAATGTTGAACCAAAGGTGTTGCTATTACCCTCACGAGCCAGGGCCCCTGCTGCAGGAAACCTTGAAATGACTCCTCAGAAATGTATTAATCAATAAGTTAAATATTTAGAGCAAAGGTTCAAATATATAAATGTTGACA
>NW_017728906.1:198687302-198693655 GCF_001723895.1 Crocodylus porosus | reverse complement strand
TGAGAGCCTGGTGACCTGTATAAGCTAAACAGAGCTGGGCAGGGCTTTCCATGACATGTCTATCTGCTTCAGAAAGTGATGCATGTGACTTGTTGTCACTCTTTCCTCAGAGTCATAATGGAGCTAATACCTGAGTAGGAATATCTCCATATGTATCATGCCAACTGCAGTCAGAGTTACCGCCAGCAAGATGTGAAGCAAAACGGGTACCTTTTATTGGGTTCTGCCTCCCTTCCTACCCCATTTGCCTTCTGACATGTGGGTAAAATGGAGCCCAAATGTAAATTACCCCCAAGGTTTGGCTTCTCCAAAACCACACCCCACTGTCTTGTGGAGTGGTGGAAGAAATCCAACATCCTAGAAGAGAACCCCATACTCTCTTTACTTGTGTTGGTTTGGTCCAAATCTTACTTATTCTTTGGATGTAGAAAATAAAAAAACAGCCAGTTGGGTCTTAAAACGTCCCATTGAACACCTTTTCCGTCAAATCTTACCAAACAAAATCCTTTGTTCTCTTCTATAAATTTTAGGGTTTTTTCTCCACCCAGAAAGATACTGATATCTACAGCATTGCTTCTGTAACTGTGTACAAGAAGCTTACGGGCAAAGATGAACCAGCACAAGCATCAGCGAGTTTGTTCAGATCCACAGACAAACTACGCAGAAGCAGTGGGAGCCACTTTATTTCACACCCAGACACAATGCTTCATTGCGAGCTTGTTGAACTGCTATGCTTGCATGAATCTTCCCATACAGCAGAGGCAAAGGGAGGCCAAACTCACAGAGACTCCTTTGCTCTGAATTTTACAGTGATCTAAACTTGCTGAGGTTACAATATCTGAACCTTGGGATGCCCTCAGCGGAAAGAAGCCCTCAGCGGAAAGAAGCATGTAAAATGAAGACCAAGCACGCTACTTGGGCCGTCTCAAGAACTGGGCTGTCATATGCTCTCTACTGGTGTCCTTGGAAAAGGGCATTATTCTCCCTACAGAGAATGCCAGCTGGCCTAACCTATGGTAACTCACAGTCACATTTCCAAATGGAAAACCAACCATACAACAAAGGAACATGATGTGGAAGGCAGTTGCTTCTAGCTCACGGGTGGGCAAAATACAGCCTGGGGCCTGGATCTGGCCTGCTAGACCATTCTATCTGGCCTGCAGGGCCCCTAAAAAATTTAGAAAATTAATATATATTTGCTCCTGACCGCCTGTCAAAGAAGACAGGAGCCAGGGGCAGTGGGACCCAGGGGAAGCCAGTGGCAGGACCGAGCAGCAAGGCCCACCCAGCACCCCCCCCCAACCAGAAGTCTCTGCCTGGCAGAGGCTTCTGACCTAGGACCATGGGGCTGTTCCTGCTTTCTTGCACCAGAAAGGGAAATGTGGCCCTTGCCAAAACTTGGTAAGTGGCCCTCCACCCAAAATAATTGCCCGCCCCTGTTCTAGCTGCTTCCAAATCCAGCTACTTTCTCCCATTCTTATAATCGATAGAGCTCTGATTGCTGAGTCAGGGGAAAGAGCTCATTTCGCATGAGCTCTCATCTTAGAGTGAGGGAACTTCCTTGTTAATGACAACTTACTACTCTCCATGCAGAGCTGTCCCTCGGGTAGGGCGAATCAGAGTGACTGCCCCAGGCCCTGCACTTTGGGGGGCCGAGCAGAGCCAGGTGCTGACTCGAAGGGGGCACCATTGGCAAGTGCCTAAGGGTGCCACCACTCTGCGCCCCTACTCTGCTGGCTTCACATCTGGCTGCTCTCCACCCCCTTTCACTCCCCACTCCACACTGAAGACTGTGTGCCATCTGGGGAGTGCAGGATCCATGCGCAGGGCGAGGGCAGGCTGCCGCTGCAAGCTGGACCCCAGACACCAAATTTCATTGCTATGGCACTGACTCAGCCCCACGCCATGGAAGAAGCAGGGTGACCACCCCACGCCGACACTGGGAAGACCCCAGCCCTTGCCCATGGCTCCGTGCAGTGTTAAAGGGGCTCCACACAGGCTGACTTGCCCCAGGCCCCACACCCCACTAGAGTCAACTCTGTCTCCGCATCACATTGACAGCATGTGCCCCAACATTTTCAAAGTACTTTGAAATGAAAGGTGTCATATAAATAACACCAAAAGAATAACACCTGCTATATAAGTAGCACCTGAAGACCGATACTTGCATTCAAAAACCTGTCTAATTCTATCTCAACTATGCAGTTGGTCCAATAAAATATATCACCCTAAGAAATCCTTGCCTTTCACATGCATTATACAAATACATTAATATTATTATATACTGGAGTAGGCAGAGCTTGACCACACTCTTCTAAGTAAAATTTTGTCACATCTTGTCTTACATCCCAACATTACTCATTCTGTGTCACTGCATTTAAAATACCTCTTCCAGAGCAGTCACGGCCTTTGCACATAACAAAAATCTGGTGTGTGCTGTATGATGGCTTCGTATCATGTGTCACATAGGAAACATGAAAGTCAGAATTATGTCACCATGTTTTAAAAATAATATCACTCCATATTCTCATGAGAGACCAGGGCAGCTGGTAAGAGCTATTCCAGTTTGCCATGCACTGAACATAATGCAGACTTTTATGACTGCAAAAAATAGTTATTTTATACATCAGGCCAAACTCACAGGTTGAAAGAGCAATAATATGAAAATTCTACAAGGCAGTTTGTTGCCCTCATGTTTTTATAAAGTTAAGACATCCAGGTGCCAAAACCTCCTAGGCAGCTTTGAAAAAGTCGGCTTTGGAGGAGAAACAGAATGGGAAAACACAGCAAGCTTCAACCTGCAGAAACAAGATATGCCACAATTTTAGTCATAAAAGTGTTCTTGTGAGTTTTCCCATTTATTTTCTCCCAGCACAATTCACATTTGTGCAGCCTGTAGTTATAAAGATAGATTTCTCGAGCCACTAACTCTAACAGATGGGATCCGAAAACCCAACCGGGCTCTCTCTAATTCTCGTATCATGCACCATCAGCAATTAGGTTGTCAGCAAAAATTGTGCTGGCAATAGAAATCCACTTGGGACTTTGCCATTTCTATTGATTTTGTATGGAAAGTGCTCATAAACTGTGGGCCTGGGTATCAGCATAAAACAAAGTGAGAGACAGGGAGAGAATTTCATTCATTCTCCTATAGTTTCGAAGGATTAAAAAAATACAGGCTGGTAAAAACTACAGGAAACCAAAAGTGGGGCAATACTCAAGAGTAAATTGGATGCTTATCTTGGTGGGATCCTATGACCCCAGCTGACTTCCTGCCCTTCAGGTAGGGGGCTGGACTCGATGATCTCCCGAGGTCCCTTCCAGCCCCAACGTCTATGAAATCTATGAAATACCTTGTTTGCATTTCAGGGCAGGTTTTTCTCTACTTCCATTTTTCCAAATCACCACTAACGCTTCTACAACTGTATTAAAAACCTGTACTCAAAGTGTTGGCTGCCAAACTCGGAGTACATGTTATAGGATTTCTACAGGGACCTGTCCTGCATTTAGTGCTATTTGATATTTTTGCGAATGGCTTGGAGGATGGAGTAGAGAGTACATTTCTGCAATGTGTGCGTGACACCAAACTAGGAGGAGTTGCAAGCATTTTGGAACAGCAGATTAAAATTCAGACATGGTCTGAGACCAGCAGGGTGGAATTCAAAAAAAGACAATGGAAAAGAGCCACACTTAGGAAGGTAAGATTAAGTGTGCAGATGCAAACCATGGAATAATTGGCTAGTAAAAACACAGCTGAAAGTTATAGTGGACCACAGATTAAATATGAGTCAATAGTCTGATACTGTTGCAAGAGGTAAATCTCTTGGATATATTAAGTGCCAGAAGTGAAGACATGGGGAAGTAATTATTCCAAGTCCACTCAGCGCTAGAGAGGCCTTAGCTAGAGTTGCGTGTCCAGTTTAGGGCACCGCATTTGAAACCATAGACACACTGGAGGTGCCCTGAGAAAAGAGGGAAAAAACAGAAAGAGAATTAGAAAACATGGCCCATGAGGGAAAGGTGGAAGACCTGGCTTTATTTAATTTAGAGAAGAGAAAGCTTAAGATTTTCATAGATTTCATAGATTTCATAGATTTCATAGACATTAGGGCTGGAAGGGACCTTGGGAGCTCATCGAGTCCAGCCCCCTGCCCAAAGGGCAGGAAGTCAGCTGGGGTCATAGGATCCCAGCAAGATAAGCATCCAAGATGTGGGACATGATTACAGTGGTCCTGCATGGAAAAGGTCCTTCTAAAGAGGATAGCGACTATTTTCCATACCCTCCCATGATTGGATGGGAAATAATTAGCTTCATTAGCAGCAAGCAAGATTCATGGGGGACATTAGGGAAAACATTTTAATTTGAAGGTTTGATAAGCACTGGAACTGGCAACCAAGGGAGGCTGTGGAGTCTTGCTCATTGGACATGTTTAACAACAACTTAGATAAAACACCTGGCAGGGATGGCACTTGAACCTGACTCAGAACAGAGGGGTAGAATGGATGATTTCCTTCCGGCTCCCCTTGTCCATGATTCATTTCTATTATTTTCCTTAACGAAAAAAGCCAATAACCATGCTACTGCTTAGACAGAGAGGAGCTGAATGGCGCTGGTCTAATCATTCTTTGCGAATAGATTTCATAGACATTAGGGCTGGAAGGGACCTCGGAAGATCACCGAGTCCAGCCCCCTGCCCAAAGGGATACAATGTCCAGTTCATTTTTTCTTTTTTGAACTTTCCCCCCTTTCAGCAGTGGATGCGTTATTTAAAAATCTTTGCTGATCAGTTCATGGCAGAGTCCAAAAGGCATCCAAACCCCACTGGGTGGGATGCATCTAAAATCCCAGGAAAACCCACATGACCACCATCTGAACACCTGCACAAGCTACTGGGAGTAGTGTCTTAAGCGGGCAGTTTGGCATGCGGATGGAGTTCAGGAGAGTGCTGCCACTTTTATATGAGTCAGGACAGACCATACTTTTACACCAGTGTATCCTGTCCTCATGATATAAACTGGCGTAAAATAAATGGGGATCAGGAGCCGACAGACATGGAGCTCTCCTGGGCAGCTGCACACCAATAGCAGCATTATGAAGCCTTGCCGCTAGGGCTAAGTCCAGACGTTGAAAAAGCCTGAGTTGGAATCAATCTAAGTTACGCTGTTTTGTGTAAGTGGCCTAGTTTAGTTCGGTAGTGAACACGAACGCACGTTCACCCTTTGGGTGTGTGGGGGGGGTGCAAATCTTAGACCAGGTTCTGCCATTTTTAAACCAGTCTATGTGTGCCAAACTTGTGTTCTGTTATGGGTATAGACCGGTCTTGCGCACCTAACTTCTGTTATGTTACAGGTATAGACTCGTTTCCGAGCACTTATAGCAGTAAAAGTATCGTGCCGGTACCTAGCCTAGGTGGTGAGAAGCCTTGAAGAAACAGGATGAACCGCAGACAGATAGACATCCCCTACATTGGTGTGCCTTACAACAGTGCAGTTTAGCCCCTGATTCCTTAGGGGCAAATCTCCATCAGACTGGGTGAAGTGATGCTGACGCTTCCTGGTTCTCTGTTTCACTAGTGTAAACATCACTTACACATGTCACCTATCCGGGCCCCTATTTTTCCACTTCACACTCAGGTTCACAGTAGTAAAACTGAAGCTTCTGGCATGTTTATAGAATAACTGTTTGCTATTGCCAATTCCTGATGCATTGCCTCACCCTTTATATTAAGGTGCCGATGCTTTACCAAAGGTTACGAAATGATAATACAAGTTACTAGAACATCAAAGGCAAGGGTCGGGTAGCATGACCATTGCTTTTCTGTAATTAGTCAGTCCTCATTAGATTGTTTCTGCTTCTGGATTCATATTCAACGTGGCGATAACGAACGGCAACGACCAAACACCGCGGTTCCTACACAAACGCCTGCTCTGCCCACAAGCAAATGTAAGTGCTCGTGGTAAAAACAGCCGTGGCCAAGCTTGTTTCCAGTAATATGTTTGGAGAGCGGGATGCTAAGAGGTGTGAACAGGCTCAAGCCAAAGAGCCAGTCATTCAGAATTTAAGAGAAGGCTCCTACTCTTCTCTCTCTTTAAGTGCCTTCCTCCAGCTGTCTTGTTTTAACCTATAGAAACCTGCAGACTGGCTTTTGCAGCCCCCAACCACTCGCCTTCAACATCAGGGGCAGGAGGAAGAGGAGGAGGAGCGATGGCATCTGCTTAGCTCCAAGCCGGCTCTGGGGAAGCTCAGTCATAAACAGCTCACTAATCTTTGCCGGGTCCAAGGATGCGGAGCCCCCCGCGCGCTCCACCAGACTTCCCTTTCGTGGGCTCTCTCGAAGGGGCTCAGAAACAAT
>NW_017728906.1:198674439-198686807 GCF_001723895.1 Crocodylus porosus | reverse complement strand
GCGCACACTCGATTAATTGAGTCTGGTCTGTACGCGAGCTGGTGCGCACTGCGCTGTGTTGCGTCCAGTTGTATAAGTGGCAAAATGTGTGCCAGCGCACGGGAAATGGTGGCGGTGCACTTTTGAGTTAAAACACCTTCAACATGTTTTAGTGCAAAAGGGTACCGCCGCCATTTTCTCAGCGCTGATGCGCCTATTTCTGCTTATACAACTGCATGCGTCACTTTTATTAAAAGCACCCGGCGCTGCGGCACAAGCACGTGTACAAGCGCCCTTTGAGTTTAGCCAGTCAGGCCTAAGCCTAATTGTGCGGGTGTAAATTTTGAGCCCTCCCCATTTTGAGATCACTTCTAATTTCAATGCCCAACTGTATGATAGTCCAGGGGGACTTTAAAAACAATCCCAGGCTTATTCAAAAAAAAAAAAGGCCCAGTATTTCCTTGAAAGCCTTTTTGACTGCCCCTGGTCCAAATGCCGTGTGAAAGTTTTCACTTAGCTCCGCTACAAAGTAACTCCATTCCCAGATACTCAGAAACGCACAATTCGGGTAAGCAATGGGAGGGATGATTAGACAAATGCTAGACGGCAGAGATAGGAAAGGCTGATTGGTTTCCCATCCACCTGCCAGTGCAAGACCATTTCCTATAGGGTAAAAATGAAGCCCAGTCTATTCAGAGCAACGGAAGTTTGCCAGGAGCCTCCTACTTTATCCCCAAACCCCATTTTACATCGCTTTAATTACCAGGATGTACACACACGTGTGTATGCGCGTGCGTGGGGGGCCGTATCCCATTTTGACACGATCCAAAAGAACGATCCTATTTTCCTTCTAATTCAAACTAATGGCCCAATTCTAAAAAGCAAGCCGTTCCTCAGAAACTGCACCACTTAATACCGGTGGTAGGAAAATTAGATTGTGTAAAAGGGCCTTACGTCATGAACCAGCTTATTCCCCACCTTTCGCTTGATTCCTTTTTGTGTTGCCTTATGAATTTCCCAAACCCCGCCGTCCGTTAGCAGCACTAATTAGCAAATAGCTCTTGGGTTAAGAGCCCGGGAATGAGCTCATAGTCCCGGCTCATGTAACACAACCTAAAATAACAAGATGGGACACACAATGCAGGGAGGCCTGGTTGTTGAGGGACCTGCAGCGTGTCCGTCTCCTCCGTGTGCTTTTAAACGGAGCCAAAGAGCTGCAAAATTATCTGCCAAGCTCTGCTCGTGGTTGGGAAGGGGGTGCAATGTGCTCACGGGCTCTGTGTTACGTAGGGGTGCAGAGGAGAGGCAAAGATAAGGGCGCACGGAGAGCAAGCCCCAGCGTCCAACGCCTCCTGTGCGCCGCTGGCAGTGCTGCCAAGGACAAACACGTTTCTCCTCCGAGTGGCCAAAAAATGAGAGCGAGTGGGTGGGTGCAGGGTGAAGAGAGAAACAGGCTGTGGGACTTCTTTGGAAACTCCTTTTCACTGCATTGGCTTTAGAGCTCCTAAAAAAAAAAAAGGCAGGCTTGAGAGAAACAGCTATGTCTCCTGAAAGCGAAAAGGAATAAAATATTAAGAGGCCTTTGGGACTCTACTTATAAAATCAAACCTGTATGGAATATTTCCATGTGAACATTAAATATCTCTGTGTAAGAAGTGTGAACCATATATTTTTTCCCCCCCTCTACATAACAGCACTCTTCTGTGCCTCTCTGCCATGACACCCTACCGCTCTGTTACCTGCCAGGCTAGAACGGGGCCGCTGCATTTAAAAGGTATTACATGTGCTCTCCGAAAGAAAAAAAAATAGTGGTGGGGGTGGAAAAAAAAGCATCCGCCGGAGAGTGAAGAGGCTTGGATTAGCTACTACGAAGCCCGTCGGGGAGCACAGATGGATCAGGAGACGTATTGTGTGGATTTTACACCTATTTCCTTTGCTAATTCAGTACAGAAACCGTGCTGCGAGGGCAAAGCTTGCATTACATGGTACTTTGCAGACTCCTGTTCTGGGATGCTGGACATCTTCCGGACAAGCAGACCACGAACAACTGTGCAAATTAATTTACAGACATAGCACCTGGCTTCTAAGGCTACTAGGCAAGTGGGGAAATCACCGCAGCATTTTATCTCTGCCATCCTCCCCGCTGCTTCTGTCAGCCGTCTCTGGCCCCACATTGTCCGAAAAACATCTCTTTAAGAAACTCCCTTCAAAAATCACCACCTCCAATGTCACCATCTTGAGCCCCTGATGCTCCCACCATCTGTCTCATGTCCAGGGGACCCTTCTCTACCAGCCGCACATCACCACTAGCCCCAGGATGGTGACAGAGCTGGCATCCTTCTCGTGCCCAACCAGGCTGAAAAGCCCAATTTAAAACACCCCCGGACAAAACTTATTGAGAAAATGAAATGCCATACAAGATTCATGCTGGTTCAACCTGAACATCCCATTCAGACACATGTAAAATATCTAGTTTTAATGTGGACCCCTTTTTATTTTTTTTAAATGAATGTACCATAAAATGCAAAGTAAAAAGTCATTCTGAAACCAAAAACCAAAGGCTTTTGTGAAATAAAGTCAACTTTTTCTAGCAATTATTTGCAAACAAAATGTTGTCAAACTGGATACGATTCCTTGAAAAGTTTTGAGTTCATCTAAATGGGGGGTTTTCCCCACCCGAAACC
This sequence comes from Crocodylus porosus, assembly GCF_001723895.1. NCBI lineage: Eukaryota > Metazoa > Chordata > Crocodylia > Crocodylidae > Crocodylus > Crocodylus porosus. Next base: position 198,684,144 of record NW_017728906.1, on the reverse strand, counting down.
TGTCCCAGACAGCTGGACTGACTACAGATGTTGCCTGACTCTTCTTTGTTTGCTTAGCATGATCCCACCATCAGCCAGAGGAGCAAAAGATGCCTAGCCCTCAGCTTAGGACAAGGTGGTAAGCACCAGTTCCTGACGGCTTCAGGAAAGTAACCCTTCCATAGCTCTCCAGAGCAGTCCAACCAGTCGTGGTCATCGCTTTTAGTCCCAGTTGGCAAAGTGAAAATCTAGTTGCCCCACAACATCAGAGACTCCTGAGCCACCCTACGACGTGTGCCACCCATGCACCATCTCCTTCTAGTCGGCTCGATCAGGCCAGAATCCTTCTGAGAAGTATCTCGGTTCTGGAGAAGGGAGTGCTTTCCACACCCCAGAAGCGAGGTTTCATGGGATCGTAGGGAAGCAGGACTGGAAGGGCCCTCAGGAAGTCATCTAGTCCAGCCCCCTGCTCAAGCCAGGATGGTCCATGACTAGCTCATCCCAGCCAAGTGTCCAGCCTGCTCTTGAAAACTGCCCAGGATGGAGACTGCACGTCTCTCTCCAGCCTTTTCCAATGCTCGACCTCGCTCACAGTCAGAAAGTTCCTCCTAATCTCCAGCCTAAATTTCCCCGGCTGCAGGTTGAAGCCGTTGCTCCTATTCCTGTCCCCCAAAGCCAAAAAGAAAAGCCCATCTCCATCCTCTCTGTAACCACCTTTCATGTATTTGAAGACTACAAATACAAATGGTTTGGTAGTATTGGATCAATTATAATAGTGCAGGCCACAAATTAGCCCCACACCCTCCCCAAGGACCACTTTGATCCCCTTCCTCTGCCTGATCTGCTACTCTTGATTTCTGCTCCCTGTCTGATCTCCTGCTCTGCTTTCTGCTTCCTGCCCTACCTGCTGCTGTGCTGCCTGTCCCCTCCCTGCTCTGCCACACGTCACATACGTGACCTATGTGGCCTTTTGCCACAGATGGACCACTTCAAACTATATAATGGGCAGAGATATTAGGTTTGGGGGCACAAAATGCTCTGCCTCAGGTCTGTCCTAATCCCCAGATCTACGTTTCCCCCATCAACACCCCCTATTTCAATATCATATTTATGTACTGAACCAAAGCACATAGCCTCGATCACTAATGGGCCTATATCATTTATTAAAAATCTTTTTGCTACAGCGGAGCTTTGTCCGAGGCAGGGGAGAGTGAATCAAGGCAAGACTAAAGGACTCGATGATCCCAGAGGTATCTTCACTCCTTACAGTCCCTCTAGCATTGCAATGATGGGATCATATAGCACAAGGTTGATGCTCACACACTGTGTCCTCTCCTCTCCCCTCATGAGGCTTGTCCCAGACACTTGTCACAAGCCCCAGAGGTGTTTGCCTAAATTAAACCAATGGCAGCAGTCTCCAGCTTCAAGAAGGAGATGACACCTGCAAGTAGGCAGTGTAGGTGCTGCTGTCTTATCCCAGCCTCGTGCATGGAGAGAAGCTGAACCTGAACTGGGAGGTACCCTTGACATCTCTGATCTCGCGGGGGCACTGCACGTTCAGCTCAGTACCTGCCACTGGCTGCTCCTGTGTGTATATTGAAGGGTGGGGGGAGTCACAGGCTGTGTTACGTATGTGTAGTGTGTAACACACTGACCCTCTCCAGTGGGACACGCCACTTCAACTGGGACACGTCCCTGCCACGTGGCAGCGGGAAACCCGAGAGTACAACCACAAGCTGCCCCTTGAGTTGTTACCTGTCTTGTGTCCCGTGAGATCCCACTTTTTCATTCTTCATGCAGAAGTCAGGTGAGCTCTGCAGGTAAATCAGCTCCGTCTCTTTAACCGGCCTGATGTCGATATCCTTTGGCACCAGATACTTGCGAGTTCCCATGGGTCTGTGCACCACCTTGGTGGCCGACAAGTACTTGTTTTTGAGATCCTGAGCAATGTCCCTCAATTCTTGAAGACCCTTCCAGCAGGTCTTGATAGAACAGGACCCAGATACTCCATGGCACTTACATTTCATCTCCAGAGAGGCCTTGAGGACCTGGGAAAAAGAAGCAGAGGGTTACAAAGTGACCTCCTCCTCACTAAGAACTTCCCAGGAGATGATCAAGGAGTCAACGTCTTAAACATAATCCTTAAGAATATAAGGACAGAAGATGTGCCAGACTGGGTCAGACCACTCGTCCCTCTAGCCCAGTTTCCTGTCTCCAACAGTGACAGAAGTGGATACTCAAGGGACAGCACTAAACCAGATAGATTTAGAGTGATCTATCCCCTATCCATTATCCTCCCTGGCATCTACCACTATTGGTGTAGAGATGCCAGAGGAAGCACTCCAGCCACTCAGTTCAGCAGCTGCTAACAGATCTATCAATCGACATGAAATCTGTGCCTCCGACATGCCGCCAGAGCTCAGATTTATCCAGATCCCAGGTGAGCCATAGCAAAGAACTGCTATATTACACATGAAAACATTGACTTTGCTTTTGCTGTTTGCATTATTCCCAGAATACAACAAGAGGGATCTCTGCACCCTGAACAGAGCCATGCCCCTTGACGCCAGTCAAAAGGGTTAGCCCCAAATTGGATCCAAGACATTCAGGAGCAAGCATGAAAAGAGATGTGGTGCTGTGGTCAGAGCACAGGAGGTAGGGACTTCCTCTGCGGCCATGGACAAGACTCTCGGCGCTCTGCGTTATGACTCGCACCTGGGGCATTTGGCAAGCGGGCAGGGGAACGGCAGCGAACAGCTACGGAGGTGCCCTACAGGGGCTATTCCAGCCCCGTGCCTGGAGCAGCATACTCAGGCGCCCACGGGAGACAGAGAGGACCACGGCATTATATGGGCTACCCTCCTTCCCACACCCTTCGGCTCCAGGCGAGCGGAGCTGTGCACCACGCAGTGTCTGTGCAGGCCGAGTGACGCGGGCATCCAGCTCCACTCGTGCAGAGGAACGCACTGAAAGGGAACCTCAAAAAAAGCCTCTGCAGCCCCAGGGGGAGGAGGAGATTTCACCCCCTCCTTCCTGCAACTCCGTCTCCTCGCTGGCGGAGGGCTGCTCGTGCAGGCAAAGTGCCAGCATTAATTTGGAAATGAAGTGCATTTGAGAAGCAGAGCCAGACGCCAGGCTCTGTCAGGCACCTCCAGAAGTGCTCCCATGATTGGGGAATCAGCACTACTGACCCCCACAAGCTGCTGCGAGGCAGCTGCTGCTCTGCTCCTTTCTCACACAACGGGCCCGAGCATTTGTTGTGGGTGCAAAGCACTTGGCTAGTGTTAACTTGTTGCTCCACACAGTGAGGAGCATGGGGAAAGCATGGGGAAACTGAGGTAGGGCAGTGAAATGACCCATACTATATCACACAAGGAGTCAGGGCCAGAGTCGAAATAGGGATTCAGGACCCAGCACCTGATGCTGTGTTCAGGCCTCCGAACCACTAAGAAACGTGTATTTATGTGCCATAGCTTGCAAAGGAAGAGGAAGCAGTCCAGGCAACTGCCAAGACCTTGAGGGTCCTGAAGTCAAGTCCATACCCTGCCACAGACTTCCTGCGTGGCCTGGGGCAAGTTTCTTAGCCTCCGTTTCCGCTCTGGAACATGGGATCACAGTGTTACCCTTCCTCACGGATATGTTGCCCACACACTGCGGTAACAGAGGCCAGGGGAGTAGCTTAGTCCATGCCAGAAGGGAGACTTGAATCGAGGAGTTCCTGGTGCCCAGCCCAGGCTACATGACCACATCTCTTTCCTGGTTTTATGAACATGAGCGTACACAGGCATTATTCTCCCAGAGGCTGCATTAGCATTTCTGCAATGCTTACGCAGGCCGACAGAGTTCAGAGTGCTCTGGGAAAAAGGCCTGTGTCGGTCACTAGCTGGCAGAGACACTGAACATCACAAAGCCACCAAGCACTACAGATGATGGTACAATGACAATAACTCTCTTGGATGGTTACCTGTCTCCCTACTTCACTGTTGTGCAGATGCATCAGCTTATTGGCTTGTGATCCTGATTTTTTCATCTTCATGGGAGCATCTGAAAATTTGGACCCCATGATAAGACCATAGTTGAGGTTGTCAGCACATCCTCCCCATCGATACCCAGGTCCAGGTGTCTCACCTGGGATGGGACCACAGGAACAGCCAGGGAGGTCCCCCGTGGTGCAGGCCCTGGCAATAGTGTGGCTGATGGCAGCAGCGGAGAGGGCATATACAAATGCTGACTCCCTTGTGCCTGCAAGACAAGAAAATTGCAAGTCAGCTGGCAATGCTAATGTGCTGCACTACCCAGCCCTTGCCCCTGCCCCATTCCCAGCCCCTGCTCCTGCCCTAGAAAGTGGGCCTCTATCACAGACAAAGTGGAGAAGCAAAACAGGATTGTTTTCCCCCCTATAACCAAAGAACGGGGCTGTCATAGGCACTTGGGGCTTCAGTACTATCAGCAAGTAACCCAGGCAGTTGTCTGGGTGGGCGACACTGCAGGCATTTAAGTAGCAGGCCGGTGTGGGATAGGGATGAAGCCAATTCTCAGACGTATCAGCCCTATTTGAGAATGGGGACACGCAGCACAGTTACAGCCAACTCTACTTCACTTGGTCCTGGAACAATTTGCTGCTACGGTTTAATTCACCGCTGTCCTGCTTCTCTGCCAGTGTGCGTCCGTCCCCACCTCTGCACTGTCAACTCCTTGCAGGTGGTCCCCACTGGATAAAGCCACCATGACTTGCATTCCCCTTGGAGCGGCGAGCTCACCAGAGTTAATGTGCGGTGCAGTAATTTGTCCCCGGTTTTACTGTGCAGTAAATATGTGCTGTAGTGAGGAGGAGACACCCAACCTGCTCTCCCGATCCGAGTCTGCAGCAGGCGCTGTGATAGCACTGGCCACGAGGTGGCAGGAGAGTCTGCTTGCATTGCTCAGCGAGGGGCGTGCACACATGACCGCTGCATCAGTGTAACTTTCCCCAGGGTAAGTCTTCCTCCGCACTCTCCAGGGGATAAGGACCCCAAAACGGACTGGCTTCCACCAGCACGATGGTGTCCACTCCAGTTTTACCGTGGAGTAACATCAAAGTACTCCGGAGTAAATGCATTACGTGCGTGCCCCCTGAGAGTGATACGGCAGCCGAGTACAGTGTCAGGCCCAATTCAGAATGGGACAGAGATGTACAGTCCCTTCCCCATTTGCAGTGAGGTCCCCATGACCTCCTTCATTGCTTAGGGCTCTTGTTCCCACACCTACACGCACACCCCAGCTGCCCCCTGACCCTTGGCCACCTCTTAATGCCCAGCAAATCCTGGAGGGTAGCTCTGCCTTTTACCTCTCTCTAAATCCAGCAGGTAGTTAGGGGCCAGCTCAATGGAGGAGCAGTTCCAGCGCATGTCGGAAAACGTTTTGCGGCATGTCTTTATCACTTCTCGCGCCGCCTGGATGATGGTTTGCATGAGCTCTAGGTTGCTGCGGCACAGCTGCACTTGGGACATTACCAGGCCTTCCAGCTGTTTGCAATGCTGGGTCTGATTCAGGGCAAGGACCGGGGGAGTCTTGGATAACGCTCTGAGAACAAAAAAAAAAAACACCCACCACCACCAAAGCCATTAGAAAGTGATCCATCAGTCCAGCCTTAGCTTCACTCTGTGATATGCCTCCCATCCACCTGCAGACCGTTTGTCTTGGACGTAACATCCCCTCCCCCTTCCTGTCTATAGCAAACATTTCAATCTATTTAAAGGTTGCCAAAAAGCAGGCTGAGAAAGCATGCCGATTCTTCAGGAAGGCCATCAGCTGGGAGAGGAAGACGACAAGCCTCCCCAAAGACAGAAAAATGACCCATCAGTTGCACGATAATATATAGCTGGATCTCCCAAGGCTGCAGTCTTAAGAAAGCAAGCAATGTAGGCGTTATCAGTTTTCTGCATTCAGAATCCATCTTGCACACCCCTCAAAGGATTACGCAAAATGTCAAGGCATGAATCATGGAGAAAATCCCCTGCTAGGGCTGGAAGAAAAAGCAATTGAGTTTCCAAAAAAACAAACAAACCCACCCTCATGCTCTGCCTTTGAATCCAAGCAAACCACTTCCCCTGTTCTACTGCCATTGCACTGAGATACAGGTAGATCCCGATAAAACCCACGGCAAAAGTCGAATGATAGCACTGGGGAGAGAGTAGCCTGGGCCAAGTCGAGAGTTATTCCAAAACACCAGGGCCTGTTACCGTGAAGCAATGCAAGACCCTACCTTACACCATGGGCATGGGCTCATCTATTTTGGGATTCTTTCCACACCAGCAACTACTCAACAGCAGTGCAAGCTATTTGTGGGATGCAGCCCCGTAGGTGCGCAGTGCTTTCCCAGGCACCCACAGGCCACTGATTGGAGCCCAGAGCCAAATGTCTCTGGTGTCTTTATGATCCAGCTAGGAAGGCCATAAGTGTTACTGATTCTCATAAAAAATGACTTTATAACTCACAGCATCAGGAGCTGGTGAATGGCCCTGCTCAGATCAGCAAAGGAGCAGCCCAAAATCCTGCTTCCTTCTACCTGCGTTATAGGAGCTGCGTGCTAGCCTCATCCCATACCCAGCCACGTCTGCTAGGCGAATTGTGACGATGAACGGATGCATTCATGGGCAGATTTTATTTCCAGCGGCAGCAGCGACGTGCTTCGCTCTCTGCAAAGCAGAACTAGAAAGGGGCCCCAACCCTTTACCTTTTTTGCTCATCCCCACCCTTGGAGCATTCCCATCCACATCTGGATGTCGCACAGCTGGACCTTCTCTCAGCCACCGGCTGAACGCAGTGCTCACACCCCAACAGGGTATGGATTTCAAGGCCAATTCCCCACCCCCTGTCCACGGCTGCATGTGTCTGTCACTCTCCCCTCCCTCCCCACCAGCCTGTGTAGCAGAAAAGCGCCATTGCTTGCTAGAGCCGAGCAAATTCTCAATGACAAATGGCCCCGGGCAGATAGAATTGGCACTTCCGGAGTCAGAAAAACGTTTGCAGACGTGGAGGGGGAAAGGGAACCCCTCTGGCTACACATGTGGCCCATGTGATTGTGTCCATTAAGTGCACATGGCCAAGGCACACTGGGAATTAGGCCAGTGAATTCCTAAGAAGTAGAAAGCAGGTGACACATTTGCTCTGGAGTGCAATTCTGCTCTTCCCCCCCCACTTCTGTTCTTCATGCATCCAGGCCCCAAATCATTTGCAGCTAGGCAAAGAAGACTGAAGCAAATTCATCATGATGCACACCAGCCCCTTGCTCTGATGAGCCGCCAAAGTGAGAAAGCCCCACATTTGAGAGGCTTCATGGATTTGGGCCCTAGAGAGTTTTGGCCTTGGAAACCAGCAGGCTTCTTCCCTCAGCTATTGTAATGGAGCACAGGCCAAGAGGAGACTTCTCAAGTTAGAAAGGTCCCAGCCACTAAGGGCATAAGCAGCTCCTGCAATTCCTATGTATAAACAAATGCATGTCCAGGGAGAGCTCTGGGTTCGGGTCTCGGCCCAGCCCAGCAAGGAGAACAGCAGAGAAAGGATGCATGGCCCAGGAATCAGGCAACTAATCTAGAAGCCATGGGCACAAAGCCCTGTTTTCCCGAAAGTATCTTCGGCCAGTCATTGGCCTGTCTGGGGAACCCTTCCCCAGCTTTGAAACGGGGGTGAAAGATCGCTGTCCTTCCATTTAAGAGTGCGGTGCAGATAGATTGGATCGCTAGGAGCCGAGAGCCTCTGCTAATGAGGGTCAGACATCCTGCATTGGTCGCAGCTTCTGGCTTTCAAAGGCAAGCGCTAAACAAAGCACGCTGCAGAAACGCCTGCTCGGTCTTTCCCCTGCTCTTCATGACCAAGCTTTCTCCCTCGAGGTCTCCTCTTGTGTATCTGGAGCTATATGACGGTCGCCATCATGGGCTGGGCAGAGGAAGCACTTCCTGCCAGCTCTGTGTCATGCTGAGTGAGATGGGACTCGATTAGTACAGGCTGACAACTTGGTACTCAGTGGGCACATGTACACGCCGCATTTTTTCAGAGACTCATAGATGTTAGGGTCAGAAAGGACCTCAGTAGCTCATCGAGTCCGACCCCCTGCCCTGGCCTGGAAAGAGCGCTGGGGTCAGACGACCCCAGCTAGGTGCTTGTCCAGTCCTTTTGCCCTTTCATCCCAGCTTGGCAGCTGAGAAGATATTGCATCTCCTCATTGTAGGTGTCTGGACACCTGCTGAGGAGGAGCTGGCCTGTGTAAAACTGAGACAGGGAGAAGTGAAGCCAATGAGAGGTGCTCCATAGATCAGAAAAGCAGGCCTTCAGGAGACAGCCATCTCCTTGTGGCTTAAGTTCAGCGACTAGGCTGGAAATCTGATCCTGAAAATGCATTGGCACCTCTCAGGGACCCACTGAAGAGCTAGTCGGGCAAGTGGCCCATGCCAGCATGAGAATCAGGCCCCAAAGATGGGGGCTGCTAGGGGAACAGCAAATGAATAGACATCGACAGGGCTGCTCAAGTGATATTGCCTCGTTAGTTGGGCTCTGGGTAACGAAGGATTGCCCCATTACCCCTAGAGAAGCCAGATACAGAGGACTGGAATCATCTGAGGAGCACGTGGGTGGGTGAGGAACGAGGATGCTCAGGCTGGGACAAGACCTGATCTGGTCTGTTGTGCGATAGGGCTGTGAAAACAGAAGACCATGAAAGAAGACTGCTGAAATATGGGCAGCACCACAGATGCACTGAGACTATCACAGGGGCAAGGAAGTTTAGTGGTATCTTTGCCTGGACCAATCGTATAGGTGGGAGAACTATTGGACCAGCTTCTAGGCATCACATGCCCTTCCTCAGGTCTAAGTTATCCGACACCTCTCCCAAAGATGCCACTCAACATCCTTGCCCCTCAGACATTTCCTGGACCATCCTGGCCACAGCAAGACTCCAACTCTACAGCATGGGAAATGATCATAGGCAGGGAAGGAGCTGAATGAGCAACTACAGTGACAGCAGGGAATAAGGCAAGGTGTGTGTTAGCGGAGGAAGCTGGGATGTTTCATGGCTCAAGCCAGGAGAAATTGAAGACATTTGGAGAAAGAAAACACTGCAGCCAGGAAGACCCAGGAGGGAAAGGTGGCTGGAAACCATCACAGCTTGGGTCAATGTTAATGGAGCAGGGAGGAGTGTTATTATGAACAGCAATATCAGAGCAAAATGTGCTGCAAAGACTCTTGCATATATCGATAGCGACTTTTATGGATGAGATCTTCTAGACTCTAGAGCGACTTTGCAGGGGATAAGAAAATGGATTCATGGAAGGAGACCGAAGGCGAAGGATTTACAGTGAAGTCAGAAAAAAGAAAGGGGGGTGCATTCGAAATTTAAGCAGAGGAATTCGGTAATTGGTGGCAATTGCTGTTTCTCATTGAGCCAGCCGTGCTCTGGGGAGCCAATAGTGAATAAAACGCAGGATGCAGAAATGGATCTTCTGAACATCTCTCAGGCCTGAGCTTCGTGCCGGGGCTTACGAGAATTTATAATTGGAAACATCTCCGAGCATCAGGAGGCAAATGAAGAGGGTAATGGAAATGGAAAAGAAAACTCATCTTTATTGGAGTTGCTTTCAAGGAGTGAAATGCAGATTTATAAATCACAGATCAGGAATGCAAGGGACCCATGAGGTCATCTAGTCTGTGTCCCTGACGGTCCAGGCCTGGTCTCTCTTGGCTGTGAATTAG
>NW_017728906.1:198665648-198673061 GCF_001723895.1 Crocodylus porosus | reverse complement strand
GTCAGGTAAAGAAACCCAAATGCATAAACTGTGTTCATATAAGGGCCTGATAGGACCACTGTAATCATCTGGTCTGACCTCCTGCCTACCACAGGCCAAAGAACCTCACCCAATAATTTAATCAAGCCCATCATTTGCGTGCGAGTGAGACCCGCTCTTTCAGAACAATATCCAACCTTGACTTCAGGACTGGAAGTGGTGAGTAAGTAAACGCCTCTCTTTGTACGTTGTTCCTGTGGTTGAATTAGCACCCAAGCCTTTTCAAACAGAAAAGGGGCGTTTGTGCAGTAAAGCTAAAATAAAGGCGGGGGGGGTGGGATGGGTACCCTTTAAAGTAAGCCATTAAAAAAAACCCAGCCAGGCTTGCTTTGAGATACAGAGCCAAATTTGCCACTGGCCTGAATGGGCTTGAGTCCGCTCACTGCGGGTCCAAGTTCCCAGTGAAGTCGGTGCCAGCAGTGAGTTGACTCACCTCCTTAGAGACAGGCCAGAGCGCTCACGTAGCTTTGTCAAAGTCGGTTTAGCTGCCAGGGGGCAAAAGGAGAAGAGCACGCTTCAAAGCAGAAGCCCGATCCTTTCCTTTGCAACTCGCCTGCTGGTCCTCCTCTCTCTCGCACACGGTATTCTCCCCCCGATCTCTCCCAGAGTAAAGGGACAACTGGGTCTGTGCACAGGCAGGACAAAGCCGTCTCTCAGAAGAGACATTTTGAGCCGTCAATAAATGGAATAAGCCCACCCGTCTGCTGCCAACACATCCTGGAAACCAACGGGGACGGTTTGCAGCTGACTTGGACAGGGGCAGGATTTAATCCCGGGGGTTTTGAAGGAGTCGGAGGGACAGCAGGCTGAGACCCGAAGGAGCGAGATGTTAAATATGTCACAAGATCTGAGATACTGGGACACTCCAGTGAGGAGAGCTGGAGGACAGATCTCCCAAAGAGAAAGCGCGGGAGGTTGCAATGCAGACAAACCTGCAGGGACCAGACGGGACCTCCTGGTCCTGGGATTCAGGCCTCGGATGTTGCAACGAGACGCAGCCCTGACTCCTGTGTCAGGGTCCATCTTAAAGATAGGTAGGTGTTTTGCCCCATATCCTTATACCACAAAGTGATTACCTGGGCCTGAATCTACTGTCCTTCTCGCTAGCTTTGATTTCTATGGGAGTTTCACCTGCAACTCCCCTCTCCCCCGCCCCAAGAGCTACTGTTGGGGTCTACAGATCACAGTGAGGGTGACACGTTATCTCCCGGCACACAATATGAGGCTTAGGCAACACTCAATTCCCACCCAAGAGTAAATGTTACCCTTAGGAAAGGCAAGTGATGTTTTCCTACTCTTTGTCGCAGATCCTGGGCACTTCCACGTGTCTGGGAGCATCCAGGGTGTTACGCCTGTAAAACAGCAGCTCTCATTTTTTCCTCCTAATCACCAAGCAGTAGCTTGATTCCCTGTTTAGCTGTCAAATAATCACTCTCTAGGCAATTCTCACACCCCCTTGCAAAGCACCCCCACAAGCTGTGCAGAACAGGACCTGTTTGCATGCACGGGGTGCCAGGCCACCCTTCGGGTACCATCTGGCAAAACCAGCAGCTGTGATGGGACTGGGATGGTGCCCACAACACCTCTCATTTCTGGGGGGGGGGTGGGAATCTCTCTCCAAAGAGCCTACCTGAGATTGCAAATTCAAAACCGCAGCCTCTACCCGCGGGTGTGTAAACCCTGCAGGGATGAGGAGCCCCTGCCAGAGGTAAAGCCCCAGTCCTGTAAAGACTCAGGCATGATTTCCGTGCAACGCAGTTTCTCATGTGACAAACTGCTCACAAGATCTGGGCCTCCAGACATCCTGAGCCTGGAGAAAACTGCTCCACAGAGTTGCGACCGGCAAAAACCCAAGGGCTCGACCCCTTGTCGAATCACCCCACTGCCCCGTCCTGTTCTCCTGCTTGCACCTCGTGCTTTGGGAATGGAAAGAGGAGAGCAAAGTAACAGAGATGTCTTGAACAACGACTGCACTGAAAGGGCACAATTCGCTTTCCCTTTTCTGGTCCCGTCTACCAGCAAAATGCACCACCAACACCCAAATTGCCAAGCCAGCCCCACTGCCCACGTCTGGCACTCGCAGACCAGCTCCTTCCTGCTTTTTCCACCCCCAAGGTGCCTTTCCCCTCCCTGCACATCTGCAAAGGCGCCTCATCCTCCTTCAAAGCCTTCCTCAAAACTCTCCTTTGCCAGGACACCATAAAAAAAAACTTTGACAGCCCTTCGGTTCGTGGTGTGCTATGACCCCTGCCGGTTACTGATGTGATGAACATCATCTCATTGTTCCCCGGTGCTCCCCTGTCTGCATCCATCTGTGGCCTCTCGTCTTATACCCAGGCTGCTCCCTGGGGCAGGGAGGATCATTTTGTTCGGCCCTTGTGCAACACTCAGCACAACGGGGTCCTCAGCTGTGACTTGATTGTGTCAGGGCTACAGGAATAGTAATAAGCAGCAGCAATCAATGTAACATAGGGGTCCACTCTGCAATCGCAATTCAGGCAAAGATCAGACTGGGAATTTTACCCCAGTGAGTTATAGAAACAGTCCCTTCAGCCAAATACCATGTTATCAATAAGGGGGGGGGTGTAAATCAGGAGCAACTCCACTGAGCTTGCTGGTGTAACTGAGAAACGCTCAGCCCAGAGCTGCAGAGAGGAGGAAAGGGGAAAAAAAGAGAAAGCGCAGAGAAACTAAACTCGAATGGAAAAAATATATAGATCGTTCTTTATCCGATCCTAGCTGGCAGCCTTCCAGGTATGAAAAGTGCCCTCAGACAGTGAGTGCAGCTATCTACCCGGTTTTAAGCAGGTGTGACTGGGGCCCAGCGGTGCATCTGGATGTAGTTCATACTTCAAATGCCACTTTAATCTGCACTTTCATCTGCCACACTCCGTTTCAGATAGGAGGCACGCTTGGTGGGGGGAACAGCCATTCCTTCCCTTGCTCTTGGCTCCCCCCCCCCGCATCAAGTAAAAGTTTAACCACTTCAGGGCTTCAGGCTTTTCTTCCCCCAGCAGAGCTATTTCAAAGCCCTTTTGCCTCCAGTCCTTTCAGCAGGTCTTGCTATAGTAAGTGGATGGATGGTCTTTCCGAGGGCTCATTCTTGGCACTAATTGAAAGGCCATTTCTTAGGCAACCTTTGCAATAGCACCAAAGCAAAGGGTGCAGCCCAGCACACCCCGGTTCACTGCTTACTGAAGCCTGTGCTTTAAACTGAATCAGGGCCATAGTAAGCAGTGAGCCCGGGTCCATTGAATGAGTTTAAAAATGTCACTTCAATATTAAACATGTATTGCTGCACCCCTGAATTATTACATATTGTTTTTTTTACAATAACCCCCAAAGAGGCTTGGGAATCCACACTGGTGGGTGGTATAAATACACATCGCAAGAGACAGTGAACTCTTCTGGTTAGAGGCTGTCTCAATAGACGAGACAAAGGGACGGGTGACAAGGGGGTTATTCCATCATTGTCCAGGTTGGACGCAGAGATGCAGCGACTCGCTCTCAGTCCCAGAGGGAGGGAAATGCAACCAGATCCTCCCCGTGCAAATCCAGTGCCCAACCACGAGATTCCCCACCTCAAAGAGCTCGCTTTCCAAACACATTTTGCTGCCTGACAACAATCACACTGTACTTTATTTTTGCCAGGGCTTCTACAAAAAAAAAAAAAAAAAAAAAAAGGGGGGGAGATCATTTGGGACTAACCCACAAGATTTACTCTCAGCCACATGAAAACAAAAGCTCCTTCCCAACCCCAGAAAAGGATGAAACCAGCTGGGTGATCTAGAGGCCTGCTTGTTTGTTTTGCAATAATCAACTAATTGCTTGCTTGCTTAGGCAGCAGAATAGGGCAGTGATCTTAGGCTGTGTGTTTGCAAACTGTGCGGGGCTGCTACAATGGGAGAAACCCAATCCTGACTTTACAGCGGGGCTCTCCCCTCCAAAACCGAAGGGGCAAAGGGCTCACAAAAAAGCATGCTCTCTGTCAAGCATCCCCTGTGGTTGAAGATTGGCAGCGTTATCTTAACCTAGGGCTTCACAAATCTGTGTCCTTTCCCCCAGCATGGAAGAAGCGGGTAGTAAAAGCTGGATTACATGGCTAGAGTTTGGGACCAGCTCTTCCTTCAGTGTAAACCAAGGACCCAAAGAAGGTGCCTTTTGGAAAGGAAGTGAGTACGCATTGTTAAACGGACCCCGTGAATCAGCGGGAGCTTGGGTAGCCGAAGGAATGCAGGATCGGTCTTTTAAAGCCATTGCGACTCGGCCAGTCATTAGCGCGGCGCTTGAAACTATAGGCCGCTGTCGCGCGGCAGCAAGAATGTGTCAGTGCAAACAGAGGAAGAGAAAGAGCAATACTTACAGCCATTTTATTCCATGGCAAATCCCCGGCTGCAAAATGAGAGACAGAAAAGCTGCTAGCAAAAAACGTCGGCTCGGCTTCATCTTTCCAGAGTCACCTCGTCCAGGAGGAAATCAACTCTTAAAAAATTTTTTAAAAAAATAAAAAAAAAAAGAGATCTTCCCAATCTTTCCCCAAAGCCGGTTTCCTTGCGTTTCAGACGGCGCTCCTTTTCTGGGGGCACAAGAGCCTAAAGTCAGGGAGAAAGAACAAGGTAACGTTTGCGCCCGAGCCGCGCGAATCCTCCGATCCGCTGTCCGGATTGCCCAAGGAGTGGTTTATGAATCATAAAAAAAGTTCAAACCCCCCCTCCCCAACTCTTGATACAACCTTTATAGTCAACAGACAGACAAACCGTATGGCTTGAATTAGGGTTTGAGTTATGGTCTGATTGTGTGTTTCCATTTAACCCTGCATATGGCAGGACTTCATTCCCCGTTGCAATTCTACCCCCCCCCCGCCAAGTTTGGTATATCTGCTCGGGAAGAGGGGGGAAAAAGGCAAATCTTAGATCCTTCTTTGGTTTTGTAGAGGCCAAGATCTTCCACTAACCCTCTTCCTTTTCGTTTAAAGATTAAAACAAACCCACCCCACTTCCAGAGGAGACGAATGGCACGCACGTGTATGGGCTAACGGAGGTGCCCTTGCCCTGCAGATGCGGCTGCCTGGCTCATCTGTTACAACAAGTGAGTTTTGTTCCTTCCCTTCTGCTTTCGTTCTCACCCCATTAACTTTGCTTCTTGCTCCTCTCCAAATACACCAACACCTGGAGCTCAAGGAAGAGGCTGTAATGCCGAGGAAACACACCGTCAAAACGCCCGCCCCAGGGGAGCCGCCAGCAGGAGACAAAAGATCTCAATAATCCTCCTTTAAGGGGGGTTTTCAGCACCCAAGGGACAGGACTCCTGAAGTCTCACCAATGTTCCCCTAACCTCACAGAAGAGCTAGCCCTGCCCGCTGTGTCCGTCCAAGAAAATGAATGGGAACCTCTTCGCTCACTCTTAAGACATCCCCAAGGGCCTTTTCTTTCCTTGTTCACTTCCAGCGACCCGCAGCCGTGCCACATGATACGGCCGGATTCTGCCCCTGGTTAAAACCGATGGCCGAGATTTCAAGAGGCACCTAGCAGGTCTGCGGCTAAAGCCAGCTTAAACTGAAAATGCCTAGAAGGGCCCCTATATTCTGCAATTGCCGCGTCTCAGTCAAAAACCCAGCCTGGATTTAAGGGGTCTCAAATACGAGACCCCAAAACGGAAGCACCCGCCGTCCCCAGGCACTCCTGAAAACTCGGCTGATGCCTTGCACTTGACTAACAGGAAAGCTCTGGCTCTTAAGGGGTCGAATAGGTGCCCATGCTTGAAACCCTCCTCCAGGCTTCACTATTTTTAATGCCCTGTGGGAGCTGTTTGATGGACGCGTTTCCCCCGGCATGCTTTCTGCAATCTGCCGGGCACTTCACTTCTGCAGGCACTGGCTGCGCAGGGCAAGGGAGCAGGGTCGCTGCTCTTTTACCCCCACGAAATCCCGGCTGCCCTGAAGCCAGAGACAAAATAAGCCTCTCACCATTTCACCCAATTTTTCATTGTCCCTCTTATTTTGCCTTGCTGCATCTTGCAGCGAGGCATCCAAGCCCCACCGCTTTGCATGCGCGCATGGAGATATTTCTGTGCTTTTTATCTTTTTTTTAAAAAAACAAGGGCACACTTGAAACCTTCACCCTTTAATGCTGTCCATGCACTCTCTTAGCAGGGGGGCTATTTTAGACCCCTTATCTATCTCCCATGACGGCACTTAACAACACAGACTTCAGAGTCAACTTTCCTTACAGACCGGAGACATGTTCACAGCTAAAACTCTCCCCACTTCTTGTTCCCCGGGCTGCAAATTTTACAGCTCTTCGGAAGGGGGAAATCTAGGGCTGTTTTAAAAAGTTTCCTTTCAGCGGGACAAGGGCTGGTTGGGAGTGGAGTTGGGGACACCTCCATGATCATGATCCTTTCCACAGACTCGCTCCAAAAGAGCTTATACTTACAAATCACCCCCCCAAATTCATAAGGGAGGGAGGGAGGGAGGGAGTCACGCAAGCAGACGTGCCGCTTGCCCGGGTGAAGGGCTCTGGGGTCACAGTTCAAGCCAGCAGCAAGTGCCTGGTTGTCCCTTATAGACCAGATCCAGTTGATCCTACAAGTCCTGTGTTGTTTAAGAGCAGATTTCTGCAGGCAATGTGCTCCACAAATCCCTCTCCACAGGAGGAAAAAAAAACCCCCAACCTGGGACCTGATCCTAAACAGGCTTTAGAGGAAAAACCCAGTCTCTTCCTTGGCTAACCCTCCCGTCACAGCTTCCCAGAAGGAGGAAAAGAAAAGCACCTTATTCAGCGCTGTCCTATAGATCGCTCCATTAACTCCAGCCAGAGACTTGAGGGAGATCCCCGCGGTGAGAGGGGTAATGGCTTATGCAGCCCACACACCCACCGCCGCGCGCCCCGAGACGGCGAGGAGCTCGGAGCAAGGCTGGAGAGCCCTGCAGCCAGGGGCAGGGGGCTGGGCTGCCTCCCTCCCTCCCGCTGCATTTCCAGTCACTGCCCCATTCAAACGGGGGGAGTCAAGCACGGCCCCTCCCCTGCACCCCGGCTTTTGCATCCTTACATTTCTCCGGGGCTCTCACTCCCACATCCGCAGACTCTGGATCTCTCTCATCCCTCTGGCAGGCTCCCTGCCTTGCAGTGCCCCCGCCCCGACCCCATCCACCAGGAGCCCAGGTGGACTGGCATCACTGTCAGCTGTGCCCAGCTAGCACTTGCGGGGGTTTCTGCAGCACTGAGGCTGCTCCTGGAGACTTTTCTTCAGCCCTTGAAGAAGAGCAAATGAGGCTCGTTGAGTCGCGGTGACCTCTTTTATTAAACCAACTGAGTCGGAACAAAGTTCTTTGCATCTTCGGGCACAACAGAGATCACATCCACCCCCCAAAAC
>NW_017728906.1:198658793-198664324 GCF_001723895.1 Crocodylus porosus | reverse complement strand
GGAGCGGAGCAGGAGCACTCTGCGCCTCGTTTCGGCGGCGGCGTTTCCACGAGCTCGGCTTTTCCCTGCCCTGGTGCGGTTTAGGGCAGAAGAAAAAGCCTGGGCGCAATCGCCGACGTGTGGCTGCCGCCACCAAACGCGCTGAGCGGGCTGTCACTTCAGTTGTCATGTCTAGATGCTCTCGCAAAGCTTCGAAGTCCATTTCCCCGCAGGAAGATTGGGCGTGCGGGGCTTTTCACTTCTGCTGGGTGTGTTTTTTTGTGCTTATTTTATCTTCCGTTGGCGGTCCTCCGTTTGTTTCAACGCCGCCCAGACGGAGAAAGCACGGTCTAACGGACCCGCGCGTCTGTTTATTTTAATGCCACATAGACAGAGCAAACGCCCGTGATATCCTGTTCATTAGTCCTTTGTGCCTTCCCCGCGTCTTGTCTTTGAGGATCTCCTTGTCCGAGGGCGCCCAGCGACAAGCCTATGCTATACTTGCATGACATTATTCAAATGACAAGTTAATGGTTAGCAAAAAGAAGCCGTTTGTATTGTCACCGGAAACCTTACATGTTACCATTGCCAAGGGTGGCTATTACGGGGACTCGCTGTGCTCCATGGGCGGCTGCCCGAATAAAGCGCAACAATATTGTTCGTTGGGTTGCTCCGGACAAGTCTGTCAAACCGGCTTTCCTGCTCTTCTGCTAACGTTACGAATCTAAAATTTGACAGTTGCAAGGCGAAAGTCAAGTATATCCCTGTTTTATTGAAAGGCACCGTCAGCCTTTGGTTTCCACGAGGCTCAGTTTATGTGATCTGCCTTTAATCAATGGGGAGTGCCTTTCTGACTTCTCATTTCTTCCTTTCATGCCAGTCTCAGTGGTTAGGGATTTAGGATGATTGCATGCCTCAAAAGGAGCTCAGCTGACTATTGAACATGACAAATCTGGATTTAAGAGCCCTGAATA
Organism: Crocodylus porosus; assembly: GCF_001723895.1. NCBI lineage: Eukaryota > Metazoa > Chordata > Crocodylia > Crocodylidae > Crocodylus > Crocodylus porosus. Next base: position 198,663,371 of record NW_017728906.1, on the reverse strand, counting down.
CAGAACAAATTAGTACAAAGGGCTTTAAGCTGCTATAATAACCGGGCCATTTTGCTGTCAGAGTCACAGCCGGTTTGGGGAGGGTAAATGAGAAGGGGTAGGATCAGTGAACAATGAATGGACCAAAACTTTGCAATCTAAAGTACATTTGTTAAGAATATCCTAGAGGTCCACTTGGGAAACAGCAATTGTATGCAATCATGCTTTTATCAAGGGTTACCTCATACCACGTCGCTGCTATTTTGGGGGGCTATTTACAGTATCCAACCCCCTGATCCTGAGACCCAACATGTCAAGAGTAGCCGTGTTATTCATTTAAAAGGAAATTCTGTAACCGACTTTCCCCAGACTGTCTCACGTTGCTTGTCCACACCTTACATGAAGGCGAGCTCTTGGACTGCCTGGGGCTCCCAAGGTGTTTCTAACCTCCTTGCAGGCTGGTGTCCTCCAAAAACGCATGCCTCTCCAGACCTAATTATCAGCAGCCTTTTTTTCCCCAAGGGGTCTCCATAAAAGGAACAGAGGGCATGCCTTCATTGGAGATGCTAGCTGGGATATCTGCCTAGCTTACTGCGTAGACAGACTTATTGGAGAATGCGTGACTTTTTCCAGTTTTAATTTGGGACAAAGCACATTATTATTATTATTATTATTATTACTATTTCTAATGTCGCTATGCAAAAAGATAAGTCCCCGTCCCAGCAAACGTCCGATCTAAGTATCAGAGAAAAGGCTATAGATAGATGAGGGGGGCACAAAGAAACAGAGAGACAGCACTGGTCAGGGTGACAGGCAATGATCTCGGCACACAGCAGTGTTACCGTGCTCAAATTTTTTTGTGGGTGTTATGTTCACTGCGATGTTTGAGAAGGGATTACATCTGTGTTTGTTTTTCGGGAGTGTGAGGGAGAGAAGGATGGGAGAAGAATGGAGGTGCTTGTTTGAAAATCTAATAAGTAGGTGATAGAGGCTGATTACATAGGCTGATCAGAGGCAAAACTCAAGGCTGAACATTGCTGAAGGAAAACCAGTTGATAGGATGAGACTAGGAGATTACAGAAGGTGTGCATTGCATTTGTAAAGGGTGCGATTCAAGAATAGCTAGGAAAATCATACATTCACACCTCACTTTAATCTGGAATAAACTCCCTGGGTAGACAGGCCCGTGAGCCCCAATTCTGCAAAGCATTTAAGATGTCTAATTCCCACCCAACTCCACAAGACTCACGCTTCAGTGTTTTGCAGGATCAGGCTCATAATTACCCAAATATGGAAGTTCTTGGTATCACACTGCTCTCAGGTAAATCTGGACTTGGTTTGGGCTAGCCTGGTTGCAATGAAATAGCATGGATGCTCCTCAGATGAAGAGGCAGTTGGCAGTTTATCTATAAATGTTGGCAATTTACCTATAAACATGTGGTTTCATTAATGTCTTCAAGCTGGACCAGTGGTTTAAATGTAGCCTGGCAGAATTGGGGCTATCATGAGGAACTGTGACCCTTTCTGGAAACACATAGAGTTGAAGCCTGGAAAGGTGCTCAAATGATTATCCAAGTTAACCACTATGAACAGTAACAATAATATTTCAATCTGGGAAGGAAGTTTGATTCAACATTTCTCATAGTTTTTTTTTCCCCCCTACAAAAGGATGCCTAGGACCTTAGTGAGAATCACAGTAAATCAGTGGAATTAGGCTTTTTAAAAAGAGCGACAGGGAGTCATTCTCCAACTCCTATTGAAAGACAATGAAAGTCAAACACCTAATTCTGCCGAGTTCTTTGGAAAAATCTCAGGCTGCGATTCCATGATGCAACTGGAGCACATTTATGTCATACTGGAAACAATATTTTCTGGATTAAAACCATCTATGGTTTACCAAATAGTCATGATCCCCGTCTTGCTGTATAGAGCTAAGATATAGACAACGAACAGGAGACATCTAACCTTGTTGGAGAAGTACCATCAATGATGCCTGTGGAGGATCCTCCGAATCCAGCGGGAAGACAGATGCACCAAGGTTAGTGTCCTTCCCATGAGTATTGTGGCAATGAGCATCCAACATCAACTTCGTTGGGTTGGCCATGTCATGCAGAAGTCCGACTCCAGACTCCCAAAGCAAGTTTTATTCTCCCAGCTCAGCCAAGGTGTATGTTGAAGAGGAGGGAAGAGCAAGCGATTCAGGGACTTCCTCAAGGCCAACTTAAAAAAATGCAACATCCAAAGTCGACGTGTGGGAGACTATTGCTCAGCGCTGGCCCATATGGAGGAAGAGTCTACTGCAGGATCTCACGACTTTGAAACCTCACAACAGCAACAACAACAACAGGAGATGGAAAAGCGGGAGCAGCAGAAACAGCGCGTTGTGGACCAAATCAAGAACCCAGCACCACCCACCCCCCGGGGAAACACCCGTCCGAGCTGCGGTAGAGTCTGTCGATCCCAGATAGGCCTCATCAGCCATCTTCGGACACATGACTAACACAGTCATCCTCGACTATGGGGGACTGCCAAAGAAAGATTATCTGGATTGCATTTCCTGGTAAATGCATATGCCAGGTGGCTGTGTAGCTCTTTGATTTAGGGTTGTGGTGCTAATAATACCAAGGCAGGTTTGATCCTTGGTTAACTTGGATAATCATTTGAGCACCTTTCCAGGTTTCAACTCTATGTGGCTTTCTGTGACACAAAGAGTTGTTTGGAAAAGGCTGTCTACTTTCTCTGAGTCTTTAGATATATTTTTATGTGGGTTAAAAAAAAATAGTATGAGTGCTCACCTGGAAATCGATTGCATCCCATACTCTGCCTAAACCCTCCTTTGGAAGAGAGGAGGGAATTCGTCTGTTGGGCACATTTAATGCTTGGCCTCTGTAAGTGAAGTCTTCGTTCTTGGGTGAGCCACGATCACCAAACTCCTTTCTATGAAGCCAACCAGCCATTTAGATGGCGACGGCTTTTGGGCACTCCAGCCTAGTTTGGCTTTGAATCAGCAACACCGAAGCACAAAGCTCTCAGTTTTATTCCTGATGCCCTCAGGCCACCCGTACTGCTTTTTGATGGCAGCGTTTATCATTTAGTTTTATGCTCGCTTCCCTCCTTCCCCTCAGAAGACCCCTCAGTGGGATTACTCACATGAAGAGAGTTGGGCATGTGCCTGAGACATTGCAGACCAGGCCGCTACGAGCAGAAACTCCTCCAAAGCAGGGGCCACGTCCCTCTTTCAAAATCTCTAAAGAGCTGTGCCAAGTCATGGCACTATGCAAATATTTATTCATATGACATGGCTTTATATACACTGCGGTGGTGTGGTACAATGGTTTCATCAGCATGTGTTTGAGATGCTATGTGCTTCAAGTGAGCTGGGCAAGGCACTGCAGACAAGAGCCAGTAAAACCTTTCGCCTGCATTCCTGTGTGTTTGGTACATGACACAGATTAAATGAAAAAGGATCATTTTAAAAAACATTTTACAGAGCGTTTTTTTTTTTTTTTAAGTCTCTTTCCTAATATCCCTCCATGGGCATGATGGGCATAATGTTAATTTATATTAAGACTGCTTTACACTACCAGATAAGTATAAGTGAGTTTTGGCTTAAATGGAAATTGGATCCCATCGGTCCACTGTTATCCTCTGAAGCAGGAAAAAAAGCATAAATAACAAAGGTAAAAAACCCAAAAAACAAACCCTGACATTTCTTCTACTCAAGTACTGAGAAGAGATAAATACATGTTTCATAAATTAAAGACCAGTGTCTAAGGGCCATCAAATGTTACATGTCCAGTGACAGACCCATTCCTTTAGTGTGTCACTTAGCATCTGAGGACTCAGGACTTTTAAACCTGTTACTGGTACTGAATATTGCCCATCCTGGTAACCAACAGAGAGAAAATATGCATTGATGGGGAAAGGAGGAGCCATTTTTAGAAAAGGAGTATTATTATTTTTCAAGGGTGGCGGTTTCAAATCTGCCCCTTGGTTTCGAAGACTAGACTAAATCCTGGCAGACTTTGATTTGAAAGCAGAGTGCAGAAAAGGTGGTCCATGTTGTGTGCCAAGTACAATTTATGAAACAGCCGTCATGCTACGTAACGATATTATAGCGCATACAGGGCTATTTTAACTCTTATTTATAGAGTGCTATAGCAGTGCTGGACAGTTGTCGGGTCAATAGAAAAAGGGCTCCTCTTCCCAAGAGTGTGCAAGCAGAGCTGGCTGAGAGTTCAGTGGTACCCAGGCCCCCATTATCGAAATATCCAACATTTCACAGGAGTCCTATGTGCTAAGGCCGTGCTGTCATCCCCAGATCACACATGCATGGGGACTGGAGGTCCAGAAGGGCTAAGTGGCTTGTCCCCAGCAAGTCTGTGCCAGCGAATTGAGCCAAAGTTTCTACTGCCCCAAGTTAGCACCCTGGTACTGGGCCACACTTCCTTCCTTGATTGTAACTAAAATAGATGGACTTGTATCTATAGGGCTTTGGTTGTAGCTAGAATAGATGGGCTTGTATCCATAGGGCTTTGGTTGTATCCATAGGGCTTTGGTTGTAACTAGAATAGATGGGCTTGTATCCATAGGGCTTTG
>NW_017728906.1:198634646-198658693 GCF_001723895.1 Crocodylus porosus | reverse complement strand
ATAGATGGGCTTGTATCCATAGGGCTTTGGTTGTATCCATAGGGCTTTGGCTGTAACTAGAATAGATGGGCTTGTATCCATAGGGCTTTGGTTGTTACCATAGGGCTTTGGTTGTAACTAGAATAGATGGGCTATGAAAGGGGTTTGTGAAGGAGCTTGTAGGGCTGTAATCTCTTCTGGGAAAATGGGGCAGCAGCAGCAGGGGATCAGCTCTGTCACAGCAACGGAGCCTGGAAACGACGAGGATTTTGTGAGTACTGCCGCCCCTGACCCAAGGTAGACAAGTAAGGGGACTTGAACACCGAGGACGCTGCACAGACACCTGCTACACCCATCTTTCTCCTGGCCTACGGAGCAGCATGCAAAGGCACCTCTGCAGAACCGGATCCAGCGCCGCAACGCTTGCTCAGACAAATCTCCCACTCTGTCTGCCACTTGCTTTACCTGGAGAACGGAGGACTGCAAGCAAAGAAAGAACTTCCTTCATGTATTTTTTTTCACTACCCGATATTTAACACCCAACAGGGGCTTATTAGAAGACAGAGCACCTTTGAGGGCGAAAGGCAAGGCTGAGGGCCACTCCCCCCAGCAACTCACTCATTTGCTTGTGGATCTGCTTGGCTGCACTTCTTGAGAATGACTTGGCCGCTGTAGCTCATGAAAATAAACAGCATCCTCCGCGATGTGTGGGGTTCGCTCTGTCTCTCCTCCTCTGTGCATGCGCTGGCACAGGGAATGCAGAAGGAAAATAAGGAAATTCATAGCTCGGGATTCAACCTCCCCAAACCCAACCCACCAGGGAGGTGTAAAAACATGTGGAAAAGGCCACATGCTGCCTGCATTTTGGAGACAGGGGACGTGACTCTGCTCTCAGGCTGGGGACAGGCTGACGTTCCTGTTTGACACCAAAATTAAGTGGCTGGAGAATCCAGGTCCTAACCCAGCAATTTCTTCCGTTTCCTCTGGATGCATATCCCTTCACATCATCACTGATACTCAGCAATTGTATCGGGGAGCACAGAGGAGCCCCAGTCACCATGAACTAGGACCCCGCTGTCATCATCAGAGACTAGAACCAAAAACCAAGCCTTGGCTCAAAGAGCTCCCGATCCAAAAGCAAAAGACCGCAGATCAAGACAGACAGACAGGCGGATGGGGAAGCATAAGGCAACAATAAGAGAGCCATTATTTTTCACAGACGGTGTCCCAGGAGGGAGCTGGCATAGCCCTCGCAGCAGTGAATCAGAAACCAGGACTCCAGGGTCCAACGCCTAGCCAGGCAATGGCTATAGCAACTTGTACAACAAAGACCTGAGGCTTACAGGTGGAGCTCTTGGCATTGCAAATTACCGTGAGTCCAGCTGTCTTTCTGCTGTGAAAAATGAAGCTCAGGTGGCAGATGCTCCTCTTCCTGGGAGGCTGACATAACCCTTTCCCTCCCCTTGCTGCTCTCTCCTGAGGTTTCTGTGCATCGGTAGTTGCTTGCCTGCTGTGAAAGAGGGGCTGCTATGAGACAGCCCCAGCTCCCAGCTTTCAGCGCGCTGCTGAGTAGGCTGGAGACCTCCTCAGGGGCTGGAGAGGGAAGGATCATCTCCTTCCATCTCAGTGAATGCAATGAGATTGGAGCTTTCTGCATCTCCCCTCTGCAGGGAACGAAGGAAAGACGGCAGCCGCATCCCACTGCTAGAGAAACTCTCCTCCCTCAAGGCGATACATCCCTGCTGTGTCTACTGTTGGCAGGATCCCTCAAGCCTTCAGAGTATGGGAAGGCCGGGGATTGAGCTTTTACACATCTGCCCACGGGAAGGTCCTGGGAGTGAGAAACAAGGCAGTTATGGGGGATTAAGCAAGGTTGAAATGGCAAACATGTCTAGCTGTCTAGGGAACCACCAGCCCTGCAAACCCACAGCACACAGGTTTTACTCCTGTCTATCCACAGGGAAATGCAACATGACCAAGAGGAGAATCAGGCATCAGGATCTTTAAACCTCTGTGCACAAGGACCGTCCTGTCTGGGGCCTCAACACAGCATACTCCTTCAATGAGCCAAAGACATGCCCAACATGCTGCCTTTTAAAGGCTTCCTTCCTAGTAAAAACCAGCTGTCAGCCCCTCATTTTAAGGCTGACAGCCTGAACGAGCCCTTCAGGATGGAGCAGCTCTTTTCCTCCATGGAGAGAGTGCCCTTCCTCCCTCGTTGAGGGGCAAGAGGTGCCCAAATCCTGCTACAGGGCGCTTGTGAGATCAGCAAAGGTGTCATAAAAAAAGGGAATGAATGAGATACAGATGCCAGTGGCTTTGTATCACCTGTCTCCTGCAACTGGTGGTGACGATGCTGTGCTTGGCTTGTTCTGGTCAGCCCTGAAGAAGAAGGCCTTGCATCTGAAAGCTTGTCTAACTCTATCCCGACTATACAGTAGGTGCAATGGAAGTTATCGCCCTAAGAAACCCTTGCCTTTTGTATTAGCATTTTTGGCCACAATGACTATCAGTAGCATAAAAGAAGATTGTGACATTACACTCGCCCGTGAAATGGTTGTGAATAGTGAGGGTGAATTTTATAACGGCAGCCGAGGAAAATATACAGGGTGTGATGAGGGCACGTTTGTTAAGTTACCTTGTCACTGCTGGGTTTTTTTATTTTAGGCTCCGATTCCCAATTTTTTTTCCCTGTGAGCAGATCCATAGGGCTTCACAGAGCTCCAGTCACTTCTGCCCACACATTAGTTGTGGGGTTTATGCTTGGAGTAGCCAAAGGGCTAGATTTGCATCGCTGCTCAGTGCTCAGTACCTCCCAATCTCACACCTTATGGCCAGCTTTTACAAGCCGCTCCATATCAAACACGCCAAGCTCCTTAGAAAACCAGGCCTTGTATTCTGTTGCTTGAATGGGAGTTGCTGCAAACCTGGCTCTGCGCTTCTGATAACCCGCACCCTCCAAAAACCCCCAAAGCAAGCTTCCAGAAAAAAAAATATTGCTTTACTTTGGAACCTTACTAGTATTTTTGAAGCATTGTTCAGACTAAATGTGAAGGTTTTCAGGCAGAATTAGTATCTCCATCCCCAAGAGCAGGGTAGGTACTAGAAACCAAGATAGAAACTTAATGCAACTCCCTGGAGTAGGTCCATCGAATCGCGCGCGCACACACGTTATATGTGCATGCCACTTATTGTGCATCCGATCCTGCAGCAGGCTATGCCAGGGCTGTGGGCTTGCCTGCTTGTAGGTTCAGGCCCTGCAGGACTCACGGGCCTGGCTAAATTTTCCACTCTGTGAAATATAAAGCATTCAGCACCAAAACACGGAAATTGCAAAGTGATCCAGAGCATTCCTGCCTCCGCACAACATTCCTCCTCCTAGTCTTAAGGGAAAAGCATTTTCTGATGGCGGTGAGGGCTGGAGGGAAAGGTTAATGGAGGTCACAGTCATCATAGAACTTGATGTAACAATAACCGTTAAAAATGCAAGCAAGGTACAGTTATCGGATACTATATTTGGGATATTTTGGACTACCTAACCTTTTAACAGCAATGGCTATATTATATGGACTACCTAACCTTTTAACAGCAATGGCTATATCATCCTATACAGGTCAAGAGAGAGTCACAATGCTTTAAAACTTCCTTGGATTTGTTAGGAGTTTGGTTGCAACCCCATCACCCTTGCCCCTCTACCTAGACAGGCTCTCTGAGGCCTCGATTAGATGTCTAATCCTGCCCGTGTTCGTCTCAATGGCAAAACTCCTTTGGATCTCCGCAAAATTGGAGCTGCCTTCGCGAAGACCCAGATTACCCCCAGATAGGAGCTCTCGCAAGTAAATGGCCAGTTTCTCGACATTGGGCACTGAGCAGTTTTGAAAACATGCCCAAAACTGTCACAGCAGGAGCTGCTGAGTGATGAGCCCCTTTGAAAATCTGGCTCCAGTTCTGGGCCCCACGTCTCGGAAAACCTGTCCTCTCCCCAGTTCCTACCAAAAGCTATAACACATCTGTCTTAATTCTTCTTTCATTTCCCTTGCTGCCGATGCAGAAATTGTCTTACGGGGAATACTGAAGAAATTGCTGGTCCTTTCCCAGTAACACCGCTGTTACGTAAAACGATTTGGAAAACTATTGGAGACATATAGTCTCTCTATGACAAGCATGGATTTTTCTCTTAAGGAGCTGGGAATGGTTATTATCTGATTTCAGTCTGCTGAGTTAGGGTTTCTGTTTACTTGCAACAATCTGATTATATTGTTTGGTTCCTCCAGTAAACATCTGAATTATACAACTCGGCATACTCCTGTGAACGTTTCTGCAGAACCCCTTTCTGGGCAATTCGGCGCGCTCTCGCACGCACATGCTTTCCTCTCTAAGCAACGCGAGTGACCAGAGTTTGTCGTCTGGCTTCAGCGACGCAGCATAGTGAAGCCTACGCGCATCCACCATGTCACAACGCGACGTGCAGCTGTTTGAGCGATAAGGACTGCAGCATTTTGAATGCTTTTATTGCCAGGCCAAAGAGGCACCCACGGCGGTATACTATTTCTGAGAGCAGTTTAAAGCTGCGGGGCCTGATTCAGCCCGGAGGCACCCAACGCTTGCTCCAGAATAGCTGCATTGTTGGCAATTGGGTAACGGTAGAGCGAGGCATCAAGCCCTCGGGTTCTTTATTTCCTCCTTGCAGCACCGCTGTGCTATCACTCGGACGCCTTCCTGGTCTCAGAAAACACAGGCTATTATGTATCGACGCACTCACCTAATTGGGTGGAATCCGCGGAACAAATATTCATGAAGCTATTTTAATTGAGGAAATCTGCAGAGGTAAATATTCATGAAGCTTATGCTCTTCTAGATGAAATGCAATGGTGTTTGAAATCCATCATCACTCCGCTGGAAGAGAAGGGAACTTGACAGGGAAATTATAGGTAATTCATCAAGGTAACGTTCTGGGAAGAGAGATACGGGTCTTGTTTAGCTCCCCTTACCTAGGAAACATTCCCCGCACCCCCACGGTTGAAGTTAATGAGCATGTTGCCGGGTAAGGAGCACCGACTGGGGCCCTATGTAAGGGGAGAGGGAGAGAAAGATTTCCAAGATTTCTAAGCGGGAAAGGAAGGAAACGAACAGGCCAAACTCCATGCTGGGCTTATGGAAGTCTCCAAAAACATCAGCTTCGCATGGAAGGGCTGGGGAGGCAGGGTATCACAGGCCCAGAGAGCCAGAAAGAGGCCTGAAATCTTGGTCCATGTGGGAGAGGACTGGAGATCCCAAAGAACAATATGTAGGATGTGGTCCTAACAGTCCCGACTCAGGCACTGGTCCCACTGGTGGACTTCGGTGTGTGTTTTGCCTGAATCAGGACCTCATGGCTCAGCCATCAGGGGCTGACACTTACGTGGCAGAAATGTAAAGGGCGGACTGCGGACCCCAAGGTCTGCCTGGGCTATCTCCTCAATGGCTAGTCTCAGCCCTGCCCTCCCATGCAGAGAGGGAGTTGGGGGTGCTGCATATCTCCAAGGCGCTAGACAAGGATCTTATCTCGAGTGATCTATTCAATACCATTTTTGGTTTAGAGAGGCCAGACGAAACATCTCCAACTGCTCTGTTCGATAGCGATTGATAGAGCTATCATCCATGAATTTATCCTGTCCCTTTTTGAACCCGGCTATGCTATCCGCCTCCACCAGCTCCTGTGGCAATGAATCCCATGAGTTAACTACGCGTCGGGGGAAAAGGGACTTTCCCTGGTTTGTTTTAAACCTGTCAACTACCAATTTCAGCGGGTGCTGCCTAATTCTAGTGTTCTTGGATTTGGTGAATAACAGTCCCCGGTTCACTTGGTCCCTACCCTTCTTGATTTTATAGAGCCCGGTAGACCAATAGACCATTCTTGGGATCAAGTCAGGAGTTTGGTTACAACCCCATCAAACACCTAACAAACTTTTGAATGCAGGTCAGTCTTCATCAGGACCACACATCTTGATATTACTCCTCCCTGGTGTAGGGGAGGAAGGCGAATGCATACGGCCAGGCTATGCAGGAGGGTAGACACATATTTCCTCCTCTCTGATCAGACTTGTCTGGAAGAGTTCATGGGGCCACAACTTGTATTCACCTTTCTGTGCATACCCCACCTGGGGCCCTTCCTCTGGAGGAGGCTCTGCTGGAGTTATGCTGGCAAGTACCCAGAGATTGGGCCTTTTGTGCCATCGGCATAAAACCCCCATTCCCTGGGTACTTGCCAGAGAATGGCAAGTAGTTGTTTTTAGAACAAAATGCAAAGTTTTGAGTTGGGCCCTAGGAAAGGCACGGTAGTGCAGCTACAGGCCCCTACTACCCACTCTGCAAAACTGGGCTTGCATCACGGACTGCCCTTCTCTAACCAAGTGGACTAACAGGCTTCAGCATAGCCCCTCTGTGCAGTGACACCACTGCAGGGGTTCCCATCAGTCTGAATTCCCTTTGCAAAGACACACAGTAAAAAGGAATCAAAACTCATGGCAGAAGCGATATCTTTTATTACACCAATGAGACATTTGCAAAAAAAAAAAAAATCTTTATTGGCAAGCTTTCAGGTACCCTTCATCAGGCTTTGCCCCAAAGCTTGCAAATAAAGAAACTTTTTTTTTTTTTTTTTTTTTTGCAAAATTCTAGTTGGTCTAATAAAAGATATCCCCTCTGCCACGAGTTTTGATTCCTTTTGCCTCTGCACCAATATGGCTACAACCTGGATACCTGCCACACAGCACACTCAGCTCTGCAATACATCCAATGCATTGACCAAGCTATAGGCCATAAGGGAAGAGTTGCTATCTGTAACAGGGCCCCTACCCCATTGCTAAAGGGGTCGAGCTTTCCTTTACGTCCACACACCATGCCCACCCTGCCCGTTTTCCTAGCTCCATCTCCACTCCCCCATGGGCTGACTCCCTACATCTGCCTTCCTCTCCCTTCCCCCAACACGTACATACGCTCCCCATCACAGAGTCACACAAGTGCACCCTCCTTTGCTACCTATGCGGGCAGGGGCTTTACCGCAGCTCACTGGCAGGTCGCCAAGACAGGAGGCAAAAAGCCTCCTGGCACTGGTGAGAGCGGCCCTGGAGGACCCAAAGCAGGCGTCCAAGGGGCAGGTGCCCAGCCCCAGACCAAAGAGGAAGAGGTGCAGGAGGAAGCTAACTTCTGGGTGGAGAAGACAAAGCAGGAACAGAAGCCAGAACCAGAGCAAGCGAGCTCAGACGGTAATCGGATGGAGGGTGCCGAGAGCGCTGCAGCGAGGAGCCAGACAAATTGCAAGGTGCGCTTTCTTTTTTTTTTTTGTGGACTTAATGAGGTCAGCCCTGGGTGAGGCTAACCCATGACGGGGTATTTAGTGGATTTGATGCCCCAAATGGGAGGTCCTCAACCCAATGGACCAGACAGTGGATAAAAAGTGGAGGAGGCCACGGAAAGGGGGCACCTGAGGGTGCTCTGAACCCTACATGTACACAAGATGCAGAGGACTAGAAACCGAGAGATGGACTGTGAGCACAGCTTGCCAAAGCCAGCTGCGGCAAAGCAGAGGTGACGGGCTATTTGTAAATTTGGTGGAAAGAAGCCGACTAGGACAGAGAGGCCGGCCTGACCTGAGGCTGACGGCCTTAAGCTGGGACACATCCTGCTGCAGGAGAAGCTTATGGTCCTAGACGGCAGACCCAGAGCTAACCAGGTGCAGCTAGAGTCAACCTGGGCTGGGCCAGGAGACACCGATCAGACAAGGGGCTATCACCCCAACCCGCTTTTGCCCTGATCATGGATGGAGCATCCAAGCGCTCCCGTCGTATAAATAACAAGTTTTATTTTTCAATGCCTGCTATCACACCGGTACCGTGGTGTCAGGCCTCACAGAAATCTCCAGGTAAACAGAGCACTTGAGCCACATGACTCCCAACTTCGTTGCTATTGTCTCCCAGGGAAAATGAACCATCGGACACCTTGCTTGTATATACAGTCTGTGCATATGGTATGCAACAAGTAGTCTCTCCTGTTTGGCCCAGGATCTCAAAAGGACAAGACTGGATGTGTCTGCAAAAGAGATGCAAGTGTTCGGCCAGAAATGCGGGGCTTGTCGTGCAGACTGCTTGCACAAAGCTTTTAGGCCCCCATTGCGCTGGAGGTCACACAAGACGATCGTGATGGACGTCTGTAGCTCTAAAAGGCTCCAAATCCTCATCACCTCACCTGATGAGACCAGGTGAAAAAAGCTGGTTCAGAACCAGTCCCGCAACGTGGTACGCCAGTTCGCATCAGCGGGGGAGGTGGCCCTAATCCTAGCCTTTTTCACCCCACGATTGTGAGAGCAACAGTGTGTTCAGACTTTACGCTTCTGCATACCCCTAAAATTACTATTTCAGCCTTAACAAAAAAAAAAGATTTTAGATGACTGAGTCATCCCAATATTTTACAGGGCAACTCCCTTGTTTTTCCAGTTAATAATGTCTGAGTTACCCACTTTTCTTGTGATCTTATTCTCACCGGTGCAAAAACAATGTGCGATTGTTCCTTCTCACCCCCCAACTTCTGCCTGTTTTGTTCTGGCGAGATCTAGGTGGGATGGGAGCATGTGGACAGAATCCTTGCTTGAGAAATAATGCGTTGAGACAGACACTGGAATGACAAGCCAAGACAATCTCAAAGCACATGTGGGAGAAAGCATCTTTGACATAAAATTAAAAAAAAAAAAAAAAAAGGCAGAAAGCTCTATTCATCCCACCAGGCCAAGAAAAAAAAAGTGAGTCTGGCAAGGAACAATCTGAGAAAGTGTCTAAAGAGTTGGAAGTAGGTTCTGCATCACATGTAGGAGCCAAAAATGTGTTTGGCCATAAACAGAGCATGATGCATTGCAAACGGCTTCACAGGGAGATATTTAAGGGGTGGAATGGTTGGCATGGAAGAGAGAAAAAGGGAGGTTCATTTCAAGAGGAGTATCTTCAGTTGTCAGACAACAGCCACTAAAATATCTTGAAGGTTATGCCTCCCCAGAGGTGCCAAATTTTAAAAGACTTGCTCAGAAAAGCCTTTTAAGAAAACAATATAACCTATGGTAGATTCTGCTTTTGCTCTGCTACTGCACCATTTCTCAGTCTCAGGGGTAAAAAGAGCAAAGACGGGGCCTAATACAAAACCCATTGAAGTCAATGGGCTGTGGATGAATGCGCTTTGGATTTGGCCCACACTACGGCAGAAAGCTTTCAAATCCAGCCGTAAATAAAGTGACTCCTATTAATGTTTATATTTGTTTTAATTTATTTAACCAGGGAAGTCAGCTGAGGCCCATCGGTCTCTGCACTAAGGAGAAGCTGGCTAAGGCAGCAGCAGATAAAGCTTGCACCAGTTTAAATTATAGCTGCCATAAATCATTTTCAAGGAAACCTGGGTGAATAAACCTGTAACATCAGACTTTCATTTCTTTCTTGTATTGCCTGCTGCATTCACTTCCTGCCGGAGCCCAAAAAACGCACTCAGTCCCCCAGATCACAGGTTTTGAACCTGACAATTGAAAGCAGGTTGCAATGCCTTTTCTTTCCGGCAAGATGGGAGAGTGAAATCCTGAGGCTTTCTTCTGCTGAAACACTGGGAAAGAATGAAAAACCCACCTCCCCTCCTGCCCACCACCCTGGGTGGATGCTCGGAGCTGATCCCCCGTGATTTATTCCAGAATATTTTACATTAATCAGTGCTTACCTGGGAACATTTGTGTTAGAAATCTACATGTTCACATCCTCATCTGCAGGGCTGCAAAAAGGCTTAGGGAGCTCACCATTAGTTCTGTCCCAGGCACAGATGGGGTTTGACAGCCAGCTATAGAGTATAATAGGAGGTAGGGAGGGAGGGGGGTTGGTTTTTCAATTATTTTGGCAGATCACCTTTTCCACATTCAGCAGAGGCACCAACCTGCCTTGAGATCTGGTGCTGCAGAGCATGGCCACAGCCTTTTTTCTTTTATAATGCCCTACAGGATAATGCCAGTTTATGACTTTATTACAATGGTGCTGTTCCTGCTACTACTATTAAAGATCTGTCATGATTTCCATTATAAACCCTGGGTTTTTGGGGTCTATAAAAACTCACTTTGGGCTGAAACTCAGCTGCCAGCCCTGGGTGGAGGACCGCATCTGAATTAACCCTCGGTGCACCGAGCTGTCTTCAAGTAAGATGACTTCTTGGACACCGATTACCAGGTTGGGATGTCAGTTGACTGTGGTATGCTAGTGAAAGGGGTTGGGGTGGGCATAATGCAACCTTTGTCTCTGAAAGAGTCCCTCTCAGCAATGCTGTCCTGCCTCCCAGCTGCCAGAAACCGTTGGTCCATGGCATCCATATGACAAGCCTTGACAGCGGCTAGAAACGTTCCCCATCCTCCCTGATAAATGAGCCTCTGAGTTGGTTGCTGCAGAATTTCTTTGAATGCGTATAAGAAATCACTGACTTTGTGCAGGGGGAAGGAGGGAATCCGAAGTGCTAGACAGTTCACTACAGTTTATACTGTAGATAGTTCACTAAACCTCGTGATGTGTACAAGCGCCCTGTCAGTTCAGACACATGATCATCCAACATTGACTCCAGCTGGATTCTCTGTATGACCTACCAGTTGAATACCAAACTGGAGTCAAATTTTTGTTTTCAAAGTCTTCCAAAGGACTAGTCCAAGAGGCTGCTTGGACTAGTGAAGAGGCTGCTTCTTCATATCAGCTCTGTCTCTCTCTAAAGCAACAGGACTTCAAGAGGGGAAACTTGTGTCTTCAGTCTTTCAGATCTTATCACCATCTCAGCTCCTGTAGCAAACCAGGGGCACTTGCTAGTCAGTCATTAATAGTATTTGTGATCTAAGAGGACAGGGAGCTCTTGTGCTAAATACTGTTAAAACATCTATCCAAGGTTTTGTCAACTTCCAGAGCCATAATTTAGGGATACAGGACCTACAGTAAGGATATTGATATGCCATCCAGCAATGCCTATCAAGAGTGGATACAACCAGAGTGGCAAAGCTGTGCTTTGTACCTGAACAGTAAAATCACTAATTTTTTCTGGCTTCTTTACAAAGGGTTGCTTGTTGGCAGTTATGTCAGCTACAGCTCATGCCCCTAAGTGGCAAAGGTCTGCTGGGGAAAGTTTGGCATCCAGACCTGGCTTGTGAGTTTAGAGTTGTGGCTCTTCATTAGAGGGTTGACTTAAAATGCAGACCTGGGGTTAATCACCACTGTGTTCACTGGCAAGTCACTTAGGACCAGACCAAGACTGGTTAACTTGGCAACTAGGCAGAGTGAAGGTGCCTCATCAGTTCCCAAAAGCCATCCAGATTAACTCTTCTGCCATGGGCAAAATATCAGGGTATGCCTCTGTTCTGGACTGCAAAGTCCCCTCAGCATCTGAATTCACATTTTTGCCCATACTCAGAAGTGACCCAGTTTGAGCAGCTAAGTGCCTAACTCCCACCTCAGCTCTGCCGCGGTCCCAGACAGAGGTGCATCCCAAGACCAGCGCGCCTGACTCACACTGTCAGTGCTGAGGTCTGTACCAAGCCCAGCGGTCACCTTCCCCCAAAAACGCGGCTGGTGCTGGTGCCGTGGCTAACTTCTAGTGTCCCAACATTATGATTACAGACAGAAAGTAGAAGACCTGGGCTCACGACCCACCTCAACCACCTGTGCAGGCTGGATAGCAGCCTCTACCCCTCTGCTGAAGCGGGCCCCTTATCAGCAAACACTGCGAGAGCCCTGGGGCAGAGCGAGCCTGACTCTTTAGTCCCCTGATGCAGTGGGGAGTTGTGGGTTCAAGGACTCTGTATTTTATGAGACAGTCGCTGGACAGATGACAGAAAGAGTCCTTGCAGCAGAGCCTGGTACCCAAATCCCCCCATCCCAGCTGAGTGCCCTAGCGGCTGGACCATCAAGCCAGGCTACCTACTACTTGTTTTCCTTCAGGCCTCAGGACTCATGAATTCACGGCCCAGTACCCTTGCCTCAGCCAGATGGGTGAAAAATTTGACTCCTACCCATGTACCCAACCTACCCTCAACCCAGCTCCTAGGGCTCTCTCCTGGGATATGGGAGGTGTGAGCTTAAACTCAAGTATCTCTCTGGCTGGGGGAATACTCTAACCATGGGGCCACTTCCCCACTGGGGCCAACCTTTTTTGGCAGAAGTACCACAGATTAAGTCCCATGCCTTCCCCGAGTGCCACTCCAATACCCTTCCCCTGCCCGATCTGCTGCTCTGCTTCTTGCTCCCTGCTCTGTGCGCCCCATTGGATCTACTGCTCTGCTTTCTGCTCCCCGGCCTGAGCTCCCCTCCCAATCTGCAGCTCCACTTTCTGCTCCCTGCCCTATCTGCTGCTGTGCTGTCTGCCTCTTCTCTAGCCTGCTGCATGCCCCCCACAAAGGCCGGCCAAGCCACATGTAGCATGCATGCCGCGGGTTGCAATTAGATGTCCACGAGCCCAGCTCAAATTGCTTCGGAGAGCTAATTTTAGGCTCAGGGAAATTTGCAGTCCAATGTAGGCACCTACTGAGTTTTGTGGCCGTTGTGGCAGGTCTATTCTGGATCTTTTTTTGGAATCGAGGAACCTAAATTCCAGTTAGGCACCTAAGGGAGTAATCTGGATCTGGCTCTCTGTGTCCTAGTTTTCCTGTCTGGAAAACGGAGATGACAGCACTTCCCTGCCTTGCAGAGGGGCTGTAAAGATAAATACGTTAAGGATTGCACTGTGTTCTCATATCCCAGCAAAGGGAGCTACTTAAGTGTCTAAAATAGGTCTTACAAGGTGGCACAGATGTATATGACTGTGACTGGTCAGACCAATAATCTGCACAGCAAATAACCCTCGCACTGCTCCTAGAAAACAGCTGGTAAGTGAGTTATTTTGCACTCTGCCAATAGGACATAGAAAAATAGTATTAATAAAATTTGCTCATACAACAGATTAATAGCACAGAACAGCGAGCCAGAAAAGGTTAGGAATGGCATATCTCTCCTTTGGGGTCTTTAAGAAGAAAGAATTAAGTACATGTTACACACAAAAGATGATGTGAAAGAAATCTTAAAGTGAGGTTTGGCTCTGAGACGTGACTATAAAAAGGGCATTGTGGGATCCCACGCTTATTGTGTCTTGGTGACATCATCGCAACTTTGCTCGGTTTACAAATAAAACGTTGCTTTTCCTAATTGCCAACCCTGCAAAGTCAACCTGGGAGCCGAGAAGCCAGATGTGTTCTTTCTGGTTCATGTATCATCTCTAGTAACATAGAGGGCCTGATTCTTTGCAAAGGGCTAAGGAAAGAACATCCAAAAATAGTGGGTTTTTTTAATGAAGTGAAGCACAGATATACACAGATTGAGTTTGCCATGCCGGGCGGTTCAGGGGTTTGGGTACTAGTCTAGAAGCAGGAACCTTAGGGGGCCGTGCTCTGTTTTGCTTCTCACCCCTTGTACGTCGCCCTGCCCATTACTTTACCCGCGGTGTCTCTGCTTCTCCACTCTCCTTCCTCTATCTTCTCGCTCCAGACCATAACTTCACGGAGCACAGACTGTCTGTCGGACCAGGTCTACAACAGAAAGTTTTTCCAGTCCAGCGTTGTTAATGAGAGGTGTGATTTTTCCTGGCAACACTTCTCAGCCCTAGTGTAGACGCTGTTGTCCTGGCATAAGCAGGCTTTTGGCGGTGTCGTTCCTTCCGCTCAGGGAACCAGGCAACGCTACAAGAAGCACTTGTTTGCTAGTATAAACTGTGCCCGCACAAGGAGGTTTTGGCAGCATCCCTGGGCTAGGAAAACTATACCGAGAAACTTCTGTTAAGCTGGGCTTGGGCTCCTCCGTGTACGTACGGTACTGAGCACAGCGGAGCCCAGATCTCAGCTGGGGTTTTTACGGGGGTGGATTTCCCGTGAAACAAACCGTGTGCTGGCACGGGGCCCCCAACGACAGGGTTTTGTTTGTGGCCCTCCCGCGTTTTGGCTGGGGTGGGAGGTGGGGAGTGAGGCTGGACCCAGAGCGGCGGGAAGCAGGGCCTGACCTGGAGCAGCAGGGGGAGTGGGGTTGGACCCAGAGCGGCTGGGACAGGGTGTGGAGCAGGGCTGGACCTAAAGCAGTGGGGGGAAGGGAGAGTGGGTCCAGACCTGGAGTGGCGGCGGGAGGTCGCGAGGCCGGACACAGGACTCCATCCCCCTTATTGTTGACGGGCATTTTGCTAGTATCCATCCATCCGTCCGTCCGTCCATCCATCCCCCGTATGTACACATATGAGGTCTAGTCAGATATCTCACGACTCCATATGTGGCTGACAAGCCCAATTCAAGAGCGACACAGCTTGTTACAAGTTTTGCCGACCCCCGTGTTATCCAAGTTGGAGTCCAAGTTTAGAGCACGCTGCCTTCTTCTCTCTCGCTTTGCTTCCGTCCTCTGAATCAAAACCGCTCCACGGTGAGCTGCACCCCGTGCCAGATGTTCCCTCCAGATGGGATGGGATTCTGCAGGTTCCTCCCAGCTTTCTACATTGATGTTGAACGACTTCATGTAATTTCTGCCCGCATTGTGGGACCGCCATAGCAGGTAATCCCACTTTCTAGAGCTGCCTAGAATCTCGCTGTACAAAATATTCTTGTATATGATATACAAAATATATGTATATATACAGTATATAAATAAAGGTATAATATCTCACATATATTCTATTATACAGAATAAACTAAAATGCTAAAATAAGAAATCACAGCAAAACCAACCACCCCCCAAACTCCTAAAAGTCACAAACAATCCATCCCATCCCACACCCCACTCCCTCGCCTCTAAGGACACGGATCCCCCAACTCACCCTAACCTCACTTCCCAACCCTCATTCACTACCTCCATAAAAAAACCCAGCAGTTTCCCTCTGCCCATATTCCCTCTTATGCCTACCCACTCCCATTCCCTTGCCTCACAGCCAGGGGAGTCACCCCATCCCTTACTGTCCTCCCCTGCCTATACCTCCCTCTCTCTCAGGAGGTCATAGCTGTCCCCAAAACGCACTCATCTTCCCACTCCTACAAGGAAACACATGGTTCAGTATAACAGAATTGTACTTAGGCATCTAATAAGTGACAGTCCATAGGTGGATCCAGTCCATATTGTCTGAAAACTTGAAAGCCTACAAGCAAAATATAGGAAACACAATGAGCAAGTCCCAGATCTATGATCTAACAAAATATAACACACTTGTACGTGTACCTAAGAGACTAATTATCTATTACCAACTAAACTGCATTTTTAGCATCTAGGACCTAGGTCATTCCATAGTCTGGCATAATCGCCCATTCACAATGTGTTAAAAAGCCACGTCCCAGATGCTGAGCTCAATGGACACTAAACACAGGCGCAGGCAAAACAAATGGCACAACTTTACGTTCATAAACACCAACTCTATTGATGTGGCAACCTGTAAAAGCACCACCTTTCGAGAACGTGAGCTGCTGTGTGCAAATGCTTCACTTTTTAATGCTAGAAGAGAAAGAAATGCAAAAATCTAGAGTTCTTGGTTCAGAGATGATACCTTGAATTAGACTAACTGAGAAATTGCAAAAAAAAAAAAAAAAGAAAAAGAGAGAGAAAGGATGCACTCAGGATTACATTCCCCCCAGCAACTTTGAAAGGCCCCCTCCTGTGCTGGGTTCAGTCTCCTCTGACCTCTGCATCCATGAGCAGTTGTGTAGAGTCAAACCTAGCTTACAGAGTTCTTGTACTGGTATAACTATGTTGGTTATAAATGGGATTGCTTCTCAGTATAGCCACAAGGTTATAAGTACAGTGTGAGCACAGGTATACCGCTATACAGATGGCCGTATACCAGTACACCTTATTTCTCTTTCTGGGATCGGAAGAACTAAACTAGAGAGGTAGTTAGCTGTGCCAGTCTAAAGTCAGACAGAAGGCAGGATAGGGTGACACTTTTTAAACAAACTCATTCATGAGTTAATCTAGAACAGTGATCTTCAGCTATTGTGTCAGGGCACCCCGGGGTGCTACCAGATGGTTTGAAGGACGTCCCGAGGTGTGAGGAGATTAGCCAATAAGTTAAGCAGATAAGCCAGGTTTAGGCTTGTCCCTGCCAGGATGATCCCCCACCCCTATTGCATAGCCCCTGCTTAAGGAAGCAAGTATTACCATATATAATGAGGAAGTAACTGCTCCTTCTCAATAACCAAGCTAGCATAAGTACTTATGCACCACTATCATTTCTCCCATGTTAAGGGGATTGTATTGCTTTAAATATACTAATGAAAGCCATACAACTTTTGTGTGCAGACATAGGCTAACAATTACAGATAAATACTAGAGCTCAGTGGTTTTCAACCTTTTTTACATTTGCGGACCCCTAAAAAATTTTGAATAAATGTTCAGACCCTTTTCATAGATTCATAGACAGAGGCCGAAAGGGACCTCGGAAGATCATCGAGTCCAGCCCCTTTTGGAAATTTTGAATGGAGGTGCGGATAGGGTGGCCACCGACGCACCCCCAGAATACAGGACTTCCCCTTGGGGAGGGGTGGGCCCCTATGGCCAATCAGTGGTGAGGGGTGGGGCTTCTGCCTGCTCAGCCAATCAGCAGCAAAGGGTCAGGCCACCACAAAAAGGCCAGGTCCCTCCTGCCCTAGCTGGGAGCCCTGCTCCTCCTGGCTGTGCACTACCAGACCTCTAGGCACAACCAATGGTATCACAGGAACAAGTGATTGACATGTATTTCCACCAATGCACTAAAAAACAGGACTCTTTGCAGTCCATTCCTCATTTAGAAATGGAGAGGGGACAACGGGTTTAAAAATAGGACAGTCCGGTATAAAACAGGAGCGCCAACTGGAACGTTTATTGGGCATTCGGTGTGTATACGCCCTATATGTTATGCCTTTATATTTGAAACGGAGAAAGCCTGGACTCAGTTGAGTTGTCTCAACTGCATTCACACTTGTGCTGGACAGAAAGATCAGCATAATTTACAAAACATTTATCTCTTGGGAACAAAATCAGATCTGAGACTTTGTGTTTTGCCAAGAGACTTAGAAATATTTGCAACTGCTGCTAACCGTGTAGCTGTTGCCACAGGTGTTGATCATTTAGCCCCATACTGACCCAGACCCTGCTGGTCCAGAAACAACTGCCAAATAAAATGTTTTAAAAAATACATGTGGTCTCTACTAAGAAGTCTGAAAGTATCCAGATCATAAATTTGTCATAGAGGGTGGCACTGCTTATTCATTTGCAGATTTTGGGGGTGTTTTTTTTTTTCTTTCACTAGCTGCAGAGACAGAAAATACAGAGATTATTGGTATCTAGTGATATGTTTATGGACATTAAAAACAGCTGGAAAGACAGAGGGGCATGATATTTCCATTGCATTAGTGACATACCAGTGTGTAACTGGGGGAGGAGGCTGACACCTGAGTTTACAATCAAAACTGACCCCAGGGAAAAAACCCAATTAGGAAATGTCATCTGTAACAACAAAGGAGCAAATGACATGGCTGTCGTCACAGTTGCAAGCTGTGAAAAATGTTCTTAACAAGGCTCAAAGGCAGCAAAACTCACCTGGGCTTGGGGTTTGGGATGAAGATAAAACTCTGATTAGAGACACCGAAAAGCTTTTCCAGGTTCACCAAGCCGTGATGAAGTGCGAAGTTGGCTTCCGTCCCGCTTTCAGATGCAGGCAACAGCCGGGAGAAACACAATGTTTAGACCAAAAATCAAGCCAGACTGAGCCCCTCTTTGAGTTTGCAGTTTAAGCTGAACCCCAGACTCCAAGGGAGCATGGACTGGAATTGAACGGGGGTGGGAACTGGTTTTCATGGTCCTCCTACTCCCGACCGCTGCGTTTTGCACGGTTCCAGTCTTGACTGAATGAAATGCTTTCTCTCCTGGCACCGCTGCGGTTGTAAAAGATATTGCCAGTAACAGTGCAAATAGATTCACAGCTGGATCCAAAACAGGGCCCGATCTGCCTCCAGCAGGACTTAGGCAGACTGTAGGTGCCTCTGTCCAACACTGTGAAACAAAAACCACCCGCTCAGCAGCTGCCCAGCCCTGGAGGAGCCAAAACTCACTGTTTCCCTTTTCATAGTTTCATAGTTTCATAGATGTTCGGGGCTGGAAGGGACCTTATAGATCGTCAGGTCCAGACCCTTGCCCCTCTGTGCATGCACAGGACTGTCTCAGCACGAGCACCTTGGTGTAAACTCCTGCCTAATCCCCATGGGGACCCAAAAAGCAGGCGGAGCAGTGCCTAAGTCCTGTGAGGAGGCTGATCTGGCAGTCGTGCTCTCAACACACCTAATGCATACTGACAGCACTGAGTTCAGCACAAAGCACAGCCCCCGCAGTTGCTTTCTCCCATAAGCACCGGGGATGGTGGTGGTTCGCTTCTGGCCTGGTTGTAAATGGAGCGGGGCCTTGGATTCTGCTCTGGGGGGTCAGCCACCTAAATGTTAGCTGCTGAAATGCTTGATCTATAGGCAGCGAGGCCTTTCCACGGCTTTCGCCCCATTTTCCCCAGCCACGCTCGAGTTACCTTAACGAAAGAAGAAAAGACAGTTTGCAAAAAAGTCAGGTTTTCTTGCTGCCTCTGCCATCGACCTCCTGTGAGACGGATAGTTAACTCATGAAACCGCTCTACTCCATCTCTGTAAACCGGGGGATAATGGTGATGGTAAGAAGAAGAATACAACATTGCTGGGAGAGCGACTGGCTGTTTGCTAAGTGCACGAGAACATCACTTTCTTAAAGTATCTAGAAAGGAAGGGGTGGCTTTCACCATTTTCAGTTTTATCTGTAACGAATCGTAATCAAAACTGTAATTTGTAGAAATCACGGGCACAGGGATCTTATGAGGCCATCTAATCCATCTCCCCTACACCGAGACAGGATCAAATCAGCCTAGACCATCCCTGAGGGTTTAACCCAGTGATGCTCAAACGTTTCAGGTGTGAGGCGCCCCGCAGTCCACTCGAAATACCCACTTGGAAAAAGTCAGCTTTTAGTTTTCACTTCTTTTTTGATGACTGAAAAATACTGGAGCATGTCTTCCTTGCAAAGAACTCAGAGAGCCCACAAATGCTCGGCAAGTTTTGAACTTTATGGATTATTTGAAATCTCTAGGGCTATACGCCATGGGTCCCCGGTTGAGAACCATGTGTTTTAACCTGTCCCTAAACACCTCCAGGGAAGGAGATCCTACAGATTCTTTATCAGCTGGAAAGGAGGTAAGAAAATTGCCTTTGAAGTGCGATCCGGGAGTTGGGTTTCCAGGGTTGTGTGCATACGCCACCGTCAAACATCACCTGTGGTGCTTGACCTTTAAAACGGCAAAAGAGACCCAGCAGTGATATAAACTGGCAAGTTTGAACAGGCAGGTGTATGTGAATGGGGACTTATGGAGTTTAACTGAAAAGCTTTTTAGCGCTAAAGAACAGCAAACAACCACCAAGAAGAAAGGATGTGTCAGTTATGCTATTTAGTTAACATAACTAATACATCTTTGTCCCGTCAACAAGTCTGCAGAGGGTTGCTACTTCCCGTTGGCCAAAGCCGTTAAGTTTTCTTCTTGGTGCACGTTTCAACACTGGGTGTGTGTGGGGCTAGTATTTCTCCACGAGCCATCTTCACTATGGCTCCTGGCTTTTAAACCACTTCTACGGGAAAGTGTAGTTGCATTTTTAGGCCCCGACATACCTTTAGCATAGTCTCACTGATGTCCCTACCGCAGATGCACGAATCAGGAAGCCGTACACCACGCAGTATTTTGCAGAATCACCCCCCAAACGAGAAGCCCCGAGAAACAAGCACCTAATTAACTTCAGCTGCAGCTGTCAAACCCTCCCGGACACACGCACAGAAAAGAGGCACTTGCTTTTTTTTTTTCTAGCCGTGGAGCACGTATGTTCTCGCAAGGAAGGCTCTTTCTCCATCGACGCGTGTGTCTTGTTTTTGTTTTCCATCCGTTCACACGTTATTTAACTTTTGACTTGGACACAGCAGGTAAAAGCATTTAACGGCCCAAAGAAACTTGGCTGCTTGTTCGAACGGAGCTGAGAAGAAAGGGGGCGGAAAAGACTGCAGCGCTCCTGCACTTTGGGTTTGAAAATGTCATGTTTTCAGAACTGCATTTTTCTAACGTGAGAAGGGAAAGCTAAAAAGAAAAAAAGTACATTCCACAAGGACAGGGTCACATTTTCCAGGATTATAACATGCTCTCTACTTTCACTTTTAAACCCTGCCTTTTCTTCTAAGCAGGAAAGGCCAATAAGGAGCGTTTTGCAGCACCCTTACTGCTGCGTGCATGGGATACATTAGTCAGGAAGCACAGCTGGAGTATCTTAGCCAGCAGAAAGATCTCCGTCTCGCACAAATCCACGTAAGGGCATCCTTGCTGGCAGTGCTTAGTTAGTCTATAAGGTGCACATCTATCCTAACTTCCGCCTGATGGCAAACTAACACGGCGAACTGCCTCTTGGTACTTAGAGAGACAATAAAAACTGAGCCTGAGTCAGAGAAGAGCTACCAGGATGAGTCAAGGGCTAGACTCGGGTATTTAAATCGCTCAAACTATCTAGCTTACGCAAGAGAGGGCTCATCTTCATGAGGAACAGGAGACGCCAAAGTCGAGCTGTCAGATGCACTGGACGCTCCAGTTAGATCAACCAAAACTGAAAATAAGATGCCATTTTTTTACCAGTAACACTGACTGGTGAGTGGAAGAACGTGCCAGTCGTGTGCAGTCTCCAGCGTTCAAAACCTTTACGGTGAGATCGCGTGTCTCACTGAAACCCATGATCTAGTTCAATAACCAAGCTAGCATAAGTACTTATGAACCACTATCGTTTCTCCCACATTAAGGGGATTGTATTGCTATTGGTGCCAGTGCAGGAATCCCTGGGTAAAGGGGATGGATCGGTGTTATTCACAGATTCACCCGAGTTTAGGGCTGGAAGGGACCTCGTGAGACCCTTGGGTCCAGCCCCTCTGCTCTGGACAGGGGTCAAATCACGCCAGCAAGACGTGCATCCAGTCTCCTTTTGAAGATCTCCAGGCCTGCACCGCTTCAGCCTGGTCACATGGACCGTGAAATAGTTTTTCCTTCTATCCAGTCCAAAACCTTCTTCTAGGAGTTTATAAGTATTGCTCCTGGTTTTCCCCTGGGGCACTCTGGTGAATAGTTGTTCGTCCAGCCCCTGATGCTCTCCCCTGATATAATTGTAAGCTGCCACCAAATCCCCCTGAAGTCTTCGCTTTTCTAGCCTGAACGGTGCCATATGCAGCAGATCAGGCTGTAAGCTCCCAAATGAACCCTTGCAGCATCAAAACCCAGGAGAGAAACAAAAGACTACGAAAAAAATTCAGACCAAAGCAGCAAGGCCTTTGCATGCCAGGAGGCTTCAACGGTGTTGAAGTAACATTGGCAGCCTGTATGGGAGGGAATTTCATTCATGTAGAACGAGCTGCCGTCTGACCCAGGAAGGCTGTCCCACCAGCTCAGAAAACAAGGCAGTGTGATGACAGCTACCTATCCATTGGACAGAAGCAGGCTGTCTTGTCCAGGGCCGGCGTCTTTTACCAGCATTACATGGTTTTGCTTTTTTTTCTTTAAAGCAAAACGACTAAACTCTGTTCTAACTTCTTGTTGCACAGACGCACATACGAGTTAAATCTGAATGTAGCAAAGGCGGCAAATGACCGGGTCTCTGTGGAGGTGAAGTCACCCAGCAGCACGCCCAGGTACTCTGCATCCAGCAGAAACGCACTACAAAAAAGGATGGACCGTGCTTGAAAAAGGCAAGTTCCAATGAAATCCTACCCTCAGCGGGTTTTTATTATTGCTGTAAATATAAAAGCATTGCTTGTGATCTGGTTTTTAAAATGCTGCCCATCTTCCGTCAGGAAGCTCTACTTAACTCAGTTGCACGTGGCTGAACTCCACTGACGCCTCCCCCTTCTGCAAATGCTGCCGGGCTGCTGGGATCAATCAAATTATTCTCCATCTGCAAGATCCATATTCATCCCCTGAGTTATGAGACCACATGTGAGGTATAAATATTTACGTGATACTATTTACTCAGGAAGTATGTACATAAGTTATTTGTTTGAAGGGAGAAAGCCCAGTTCTGATTGCTTTTACATTGCCTTCTCCCCCCTCCCCCCAAAAACATGTGTGTGCATATGCATAAAAGTAGGAAAGGACACTGTGTGTTAGTTTGATGTTGCACATGCATCCATACAAATACGGTCGCAGGCTGCGCTGGTCTGGGTAGACTCCTCTAAGCATGCCAGCCAGAGCTGGGGCTCCCTCTCAAAGGTGACATGGTGTAAAGGTTGCTAGGAAATGAAGCCTAGAAAGGAGCATCCACCAGGCCCATTTTTGCAACCTGCTGTTCTCACAGGTGTCCATCCTCGTCCTCCCAAAGTCAACAGCAATATGCTGAACATCGGGAGGAAGAGACAAAGCTTTTTCCACGACTTCTTGGCATCCGTCGTTTTTGCCCAGGAGGCCTCAGGGAGGCTGATCAACAACCTGCCTTCACGGCGCCCTGCAGAAGGGCCCGCCTTTCCCCCCCCCGCGCGTGACACCCAGATCAGAGCAGCCTTGAGGACACGGTGAAACGGTGAAGTCTTGAGGGCGACATTTAGTTTCTAGGCAAGAAAAATACATCTGCGAGGCGAAGCTGAGCCGTGACGTTGGTGCTGGTCATTGCTACGTGCCCCCGGCCTCGCCCGTTCTGGACACTCGGTCTACGCTGCCACGTCGTAGGAAGGCGAGGGAGTAGGGAGGAAAGCGGAGATCCACAAAGTGCATCTGGGGAAACTGGGCTGCTGGTTTGGCAGCCGCACTCAGGGCCCTGAAGTCCACACGGGCTTTCCCTGGGAATGGCACGCACAATCTTGCCCTTAAAGCCGACCTGCTGCTAATCAGCGGGGCCTACAGAGCAGCCCAGAAGGGTGTTGACAGGGACGAGGAGGACGGACAGACTGCAGTGCCTGGCCTGGCGGCTCTGCCTTCGGGCAGGCGCATTTTCCTCGCAGCTTGGAAAGACAGCCACTCGAGATAGGAGAAGGGACATGGTTAACCGGGGTGCGTGAGCCTCTGCCCTGGCTTCCCAAACAGGGCACTTCTGTGCCCCGGCTCTCGCACCACAGCAGGGCCACTGCCAAGCCTGGGCGGAGGCGAGGCCCAAGGGCCCCGTGAGCAGTGAGGGAAGCTTAGGAGCCACCGCCCCCCTGGGAAACCAAGGGGGGTCCTGCAAGTGAGTGTGCAAGGAGGAAAGACAGCAGCTCCTCTGAGTGTGTGTGCATAGGGGAAAAACCGCAGCTCCTCTGAATGTGCGCGCGAAAAGGCAGCAACTCCTTTGTGTGTGTGCGCGTGTGCAAAGGGAAAAACGAGCAGTTTGTGTGTATGAGTGTGTGCAAGAGGAAAGTGAGGGGGTGCCGTGTGTGTGCATGTGCACATGCACGCGCAAGGGGAAAGGTGAGCAGCTCCTCTGAGTGTGTGCGCGCATGCAAGCAAAAAGACAGCAGCTCCTCTGACAGAGTGTGTGTGGGGGGAGGGGGAGATGAGCAGCTCCTGCGCGTGTGTTTGTGTGTGTGCAAGAGGAAAGTGAGCAGCTCCTGTGTGTGGGCATGCACTCATGTACGTGCAAGGGGAAAAGTGAGCAGCTCCTTGGTGTGTGCACATGCACAAGTGAAAAGAAAGCCGCTCCTCTGAGATACCGCGTACATGTGTGCAAGAGGGAAAATGAGCAGCTCCTGTATGTGTGTGCACATGTAAGGGGGAAAGTGAGCCACTCCTCTGAGTGTATGTGGGTGATTGTGTAAGGGGAGAAAGAGACAGCAGCTCCTCTGTGTGTGTGTGTGCAATGGGGAAACTGAGCTGCCCCTGTGTGAGTGTGCAAGGCAGGGAAATGAGCAGCTCCTGAGTGTATGTGGGTGAGTGTGCAAGAGGAAAAAACAGCCATCCCCCATGTATGTGTGAGCGTGTGAAAGCACAGAGAGGGAAATGAGCAGCTCCTCTGA
>NW_017728906.1:198624646-198632146 GCF_001723895.1 Crocodylus porosus | reverse complement strand
AGGAGCAGCAACAGGGCAATGACTTGTGAGGACAGGCTGAGGGCTTATTTAGTCTGCCGAAGAGCAGACTGAGGGGGATTTAATAGCAGCCTTCAACTCCCTGCAGGGGGGTTGCAAAGAGGATGGAGCTGGACTGATCTCAGTGGGGGCAGAAAACTGAACAAGGAGCAATGGGCTCAAGCTGCAGCAAGGGATGTTGAGGTTGGATATGAGGAAGAACGTTCTTACAAGGAGGCCATGTCTACACGAGATGCTGGCTGCACAGTAGCTCCTGACTACTGCGCAGTAGCTTGTTGCTACTGCACGGTAGTGTTATGTAGCACGAACCGTGATGTGATGGTACTGCTCAGCAGTAACGAGCTACAAGAAGCTGTGCAGTGACACTACTGCGCGGTAACGCCAGTAACTCAGCCTGACCAGAAATGCTGCTGCCACTAGCAAGGAGTTGCTTTGGGTAGAGCAGGAATTGAAGGGGGGCTGTGACTGCAGTCCCTTCTCTCCCCCCAGATCCGCCTGTACTCAGGGGTGCCCGGGTCTTTTCCAAGCACTGCTTGGGAGGTGCCTTAAAACTCTGGTCCACGATGCCCAAATAAAACAAGAAGCTGTTCAGATTCTCCCATTGTTTATACTGACATTCACTGCTGCCCGGGCAGTTTATATGCAAGACATAAACATTTCGGTTAGCCCCATGCTTAGCAGGCACCATTGCCGAGGAGGGTTTTTTTCCTTACACATTAAAAACCAATTGTCTATTTTGACTCTGCGTATTATCAAGCTGCTGGACTAAGCAGTTAGAAAGCTGGGAGATCTGATTGCATCTTGTTGGCACTGATGTCTTGTCAATGGTGGATTGAATACAATGCAGCTGCCTGCTAGGCCAAAGGCAAACTGTGAATAGAGCCTTTCTTGTAATGTTTTAACAAATAAAACCTGTTTTTAAGCTTCGGCTTGTAGAAATCAATGCGCTTAGCTATGATGACCGTAACTGGGAACCTACTGAAGGCTGGGCAGAAACTTGCCTGCTTGTTCTAGGATGGGTATTTCTCGTGCTTCTGGGCTTTGCCGGTTGCTCTGTGGGGTTGGGAGGGAATTCTACCCCCTCTTTTCTGCTACGTGTGTCAGGTGTGGGCAGCAGGGGTTAAAACTTCCTCAGAGGCATTGGGTTTTGGCTGCAGCCCAGGCCGGGGATGGTGACTAAGCTGTGCCATTTCTCCTTTTGGGACTTAAAGCTGGAGGTTTCTGGCTAAAGGGTCTGGGGGGGCCCTTCCAGCCCTACTTCTCTATGGCTGCATCTACAAGAGACGCTGACTGCCCTGTAGTTTATTACTACTGCACAGTAGCTTCTCACTACTGCACAATAGCATGGCACATAGACGACTGGTAGGGAGGGCATGGGGGGGCATGTGCCCCCCGAAAGGGCTGTTTCTGCTGCTGATGCCTCTGGTGGCTTCTGCGGGTGCTTGCCAGCCCCATCTCCACCACCAACCTTGCCACCGGCTTCTGCGGGTGCTCACCAGCCCCATCCCTGATGCTGCCACCGGCTGCTGTGGATGCCCCCCCAGACTCAGGAGGCACCAGTCACCCATGGCATTGTGTGGCATGAACCGTGATGCGATGCTACTGCACGGTAGTAACAAGCTACGGTGCAGTCAATGTTACCAAAAAGCCATTTGAGGATGCGACTGTGCAGTACCACCGGTTGCTGTGCAGTCATTTAGTACTCGTGTATACAAGTACTAAATGACTGCGCAGTAACAACTGGGCAGTCAGCATCTCATGTAGACGCAGCCTGTGATTTCTAGCAATCCTATATATAGGGTTAATGTAAGCCCGGGGTCCAAAGAAACCCATTTGAAACCTGCACAGGGCCTTTTAACATGTAAATGATTGCGACATTGAAGCTGTAGATCAAATCCAAGGCTTCCTTGCATCTCTGATACAGTAAGAGCTTCAGCTGTTAGTAGCCAGTTTGCCACTGGTCTTTTCTGTTTACAGAGTGGCTGCTTCACACATGTGGAAATGAATCTTGAGTTTGACTCCAGGATTTTCACTTTGGCCATCCGGTTAGATGCCTAGATATATGGATTTTCATGTCTAATTTAAGCACATGCTTAATTTAATGCATGATCAGTATTCCTTTAATGGGAGCCATTTGGAGCCAATGAAGCAGCTTAGTAGCAAGACTTGATAGGTAGTGTATAAACTGAAGTGCACAGGTAAGTCTTCCCGGGATCAAGGCCTTAATAATGTTAGGAAACTGCCTACCTGATAGTATGGTCACTCTGTAGTCTGTAAGCAGTAAAGAATATGTGTAAATCTTGTCAGGATTGAGGCCCTAGTCCAGCTTCCTGACAGTGAAGAATTGTTCCTTGCAGTCGATACCTCAGTGTATGGCTCGCATGGCATAGTGTCTAGAGTTCTGCTAGGATAAAGTGGTATCCCATGATCTGTCTTGGTGAATAGCATGAGAAGCAATTTTTAGATAGGTTTTCATCTGCAACTGTTCGCTTGGGAAGGTTTTGCACAATGCCATTTTCCTTGCATCTACCTCCATTTCTAAATTCTGAGATTCAAAAATGTTGAGCTTATTGCTCAAAAAACAAGGCTGTTTGGCTGGGCTGGAAGCATGCCCAATTTTCAACACAAGCTAATTCTATTAAAAGCTTTATTTGAACATAGAGAGAACATTTCTCTCTTCTTTTCTTGCCTCCTGGTGGCAAAGCTTTTCACATTTCTTTGCAAACCCTGCACACTGTTCTAGTTACAGATGCAAAGGAGCCTGCTGGCTTCATCCGGGTCTCTGCCACAGACTCAGCTTTGAGGAGGTTGTGGGGATAACTGGGAAATTTGGATCCGGACCTCAGCTTTCTCACAGTGTCTGACACAGTTCATAGCTGTGGATTTTTCTGGGAGCAGGGCTCGTCATAGGAGAAGGAAAGGACACGGGTTACGTTCTGTAATACAGGGACGTTCAAGAGGAGGCCACACACCCACTCTTTTAAATGGCCCGTTGAAATGTCTGCCCAATCAAAAGAGCAGATGAATGCCTGCACAGACATAAATACCCCCATCTAGTTAGGAGATGCTTGTTGCCGTTCTTATTTGTTTCGTTATTGAAAAGTTTCAGATCATGCCGAAGACACGCAAGTCAGGACGCATCGCTTACGTTAGACACTCTGCCCTCTGTCCGAGTCATAATACTGCTCTCCCCCCACAATAAGTCTTATAATAAACAGTGTATTTCATACCTCTAGGAGTGGTGCTGGCATGTCTAAGACCGAGTGTAACCTAAACGTAACAGATTGCCGACATCTATTCCACTGACAACAGACAAAACAAAAGGACATGACAATAAACAAGACAAAGACAAGACATTGCCTGGCAGACACGAGGGAGAGCCCACAGACAATTTCAAAAGGGGATTTCTTAATTGTTTTAAGAGCTTAGCTAAATATGTCAACATAAGAGCACGATCCCGACCAAAGATGTTTAAAAAGCCTTTCTCGTTTCTCTTCTCATGTGTCTGCTGTATCATCCAGAAACTAATGGAAAACAGAGGACTTGCCGATCTGTTTGCAAACGAAACTTTCCCCACTGGAGCCTGATGCACGTTGAGTAGAGTCATCCCTGGCCTCGCTCCATGGGCTTGAGCACAGCAGACAGGAATACGGCCCGTTGGGTCCAATATTTATAACAGAGCTGTTATCTCCTACTGCCCAGCAGGAGTAATCCCACTCACCGCATACGTCCCATGAAGCTCCCTCTGACATCAGTTATGCCCTTGCAGCAGAGTGAATTAGAGCTGTGCTAGAGCTCAGCAGTGAATTCACTAGGATCCAGGAAAAGGATTTTGCTTTGTAGCACTTCGTTCTCTTTGGGCTCCACTCTGGGAGAAAGCCAACATTTTCAAGTGGAGTCAGGCATCCACACTCATATTAAGGAACATCTAGCCTTGGTCTGGCTTTTCAGAGGCCCAGAATCCCTCGACTCCCCTTACTGGACCCTCATCGGGCAATGACATGGCTAATCTCCATGTGCACCACTGCCCATGAGCAGATCTAGGACTTTGAAAAAAGGGGTGCAGATGGTGGGGTGCATCATCACGCATTGCACAACATATTTTTTCTCCAGCTAGATAGAAACTAGAAGCTTTATTAATAACATAGGGAGGTCTAGCACTATACTATTCAGTTTAAGATCAAAGCAAAAACAAATATGAACGTATTGGAATGTGAGCTACTTTTCTAGGGTATATATTAAGTTTAAAAAAAACACCACAGACTACGCAAAAATAGTCAAAAGATAAGGTTCATTAGTCCTGTAGCCAGCGTAGTTTGATGTATATCTCTTGTGCAGTTTCATAAAAAAAAGAAAAGAAAATGTGGTTTTCTTGAGTGTCTGGACTCCAGCACTTCACAGTCTGCCATTTCTACACCTCAGTTAATATGACCGCACTTGAGTGAAAGTTTTTAGCTAGAGTTAAAAACAGTCTGCAGGGCTGTGAAATAGTAGAAAGACATTAGCAGGCATGGCTAACAGGCAGCAACATTGCAGAAGAAAGGATAGTTTGAGGAGTGGAACATCAAGACCATTAAAAAAGAAAGAGGGTCATTGACACCTGTGTAGTGAAGAGAGGTTATCAGGAATTAGGAAGATTATAAATAAGGCTCTACTTAAATTGTGGAGAAGCTAAACAATTTTCACAGGTTGGAATTAATAGCAAATTCCACCGATATTTCCTGGATAGGCTCATACACGATATACAACAAAGTAATTTATATGTCGAGTTGTACAAAAAGTTTAGAAATACTAATTTATGCTTACCTTAATAAAAAACAAAGGTAGGTGCCTATGTCCCAGTGCGGGGAGGAGGTACAAGGGGGCAGCCATCATCTCGTGCATAGCTGGAGCCAGGCAGAGTGGCCCCAGGCAAGATAACTGCTGCCCTTAGTGCCACCAGCACCAGCCAGCACCATCCTTCCCCCTGGGCGGGCTATGTGGCTGAGTCGCAGCAGCAGCGAGACCTCTGGCTCTCAGCAGGGAGCTAATATTTTATTTTTATTAAGTTTTTATTTGTTTTAAGTTGATTTTGCAGATGATCCCATATTATGCACTTTTTGCAAAATCCACAGAATTGCGAATTGAGTAGAGCCTTAATTATAAAGAATAGGGGAGTCACGGACTGTGTCCTTAAGGATGGCCATGTTCTCCTAAGGCCCCTTGACCATGCCAATGTAGCCTGATGGGCATCCTCAGTTCTCTCCTGACACATCTTTGATGAGAAATATGAAAATAGGGAGGCTGCCTTTAAGTCCTCTTGGACACGATCTGATGGGCTTACTGAACCCCTTGGGTTCCTGGCCCCTTTGTGGGTCTCGTTTCACAATGGGTGCTTCAGGGGCATCCTAGCCTTATGGGATATATACGTGGCTCCAACCACACCTTTACCACGCCCCAAGCCTTGCAGATGGTACTGGCGTTGTCTTGCCTCAGCCTCATTACAATTTGGCCCCTTGTCCTCGCTGGGC
Source organism: Crocodylus porosus (assembly GCF_001723895.1). Taxonomy (NCBI): domain Eukaryota; kingdom Metazoa; phylum Chordata; order Crocodylia; family Crocodylidae; genus Crocodylus; species Crocodylus porosus. The sequence continues at coordinate 198,626,618 of NW_017728906.1, read as the reverse complement.
TGTCCACAGCCCTGTCTCTGTGCCCTCACTGGCGCTGGGGTCCGTGCACCCCAAAATGTCGCGCCCTGTCTGATGCCAGGGTCTCCACTCTGTAGTGGGCCCCAATGAGGACTCTTCCTTCCCTAAATAGCCTCACCCAACCCACCAGTCTTATAAAACTACAAAGAAAACATAAGCCCCTGGGCTATAACTTAACACAGGCTACCGAAGGTGCGCTGTGCCCCTTTTCCATTACCCGGAGCAGAGGCCTCTTTCCCCTCTCATTCTCAGAGGGCTCCTTCCCCGCTAGACACCGGCAGAGAACTGCCTCCTTTAGTTTCAGCCTGAGGTTTATATGGGCCCAAGGCCCTGCTCCTTCCTGCCAGCTGACCAGGTACAAGTGCTGACTAATTTCCACCGTAGCCGCTTGCCATGACAACCTGCGCCTGGGCTCCCGCCAGGCTATTTGGGCTCTCCCCAGGCAGTTCCTGCTCTTCTAGGAGCAGGGCACCTTCGTGCCCTGTGACAGACTCCATCAAAACTGTCTGAATAGAAATGCCACTGTCACTGCCGGGCCATTGTTTTTAAAGTTTGGATGGAGCACAACCCCCGTTTGGATCCACCCCTGCTAATACCCCTTAGGGGACAACCTTAAGACTGCTCATCCTCATGATATAAGCCATATACTGCAATCCATTGACAAGGACTTTTGTTTGGCTCCAGTGCTAAAGGTCTGAATTTTAGGAGCAGGACCATCTAAATCTGTCCCCCTGATCATGAGTGAGCTCCAAGTGGTGTCATGTACAGAAGAGTGACAACTGTGAAGTCCTTGTTGGCTAAGGATTTGTTCCCATATATGTGATTTAGCCAGTCTGCAAACAGGAAAGGCCAGTTGTGATTTCCCACTAGACTATACCATAATTTATGAGATCATGTCGTAATTACCAGGGATTTGCAATAAGGCCCTGGATTTCGTATGTGGCTTCAGTGTCACCATAATTTATGCATTCATACACTCTTGATATATATCAACTGGGCCGCTTTGGGCCCTAGGCTCATACTGCAGCATGCACATGGGATTACTCGTGTGAGTAAAGTTTATACATGGGCTTCAGTAGGATCAAGGCTCTGGACACCATCATTAAGTTGACTGCCAGCAAGCCACAGCTGCATGCCGAAGGGTATTAGACAAGCTTATTCTGTACTGGAGATAAAGCATGAAGCATGGAGTCAGCATGGATGTGTGAAAAACAAAGTCTTCTGTGTGCACAACGAGAAAGGAGAAGCTGCCTCTGACCACGCTCCTCTGCGTTTGCTCATGGGTCTTGCCCGTGAAAGACGCCAGCAGAAAAGAAGGAGCCAGAGTCGGCTTGGTGTGAGGTTCTTCCTTAAGAGAAAGCCTTACGTGCAATAAATGAAACAGCTGGAGGTTAGTGATGAGGTATCTTTTTGTGCGTGTGCTCTTTTTGATATGCCCCGGTAAAGCAGAGTCCATATGGGATTGTGTTTTCTTGCTCCAGCAAGCTGTTAACAAGATGACATTGCTTCAAATGAGACGGCAAAGCCGCAGCATTTCAAAGAGGGTGTTTGTTTGCTTCAGAAAACCACTTAAATTAGCTTGGTGAAAATAGCCTTGCCCAGCTTGCTCCAAAAAAACCGACTGCAGCCAAATCAATCAAGCTGCCCTTGGGAAAACTCCCTAATGCGGAGCAGCTTGCTTACCATGGGTCCAGCCCCTCGCTCTCATTTACACTGGGGCAATTGACTGCAGGGGGGTGGCTCTGGATTTACACCTGCGTGATTTGGACCACGGGCCTGGATGGCTCCCATTCCTGTGGCAGCCGGCACGAGTGGGGGTTGGACCTGTGTGTGTGGACCGCCTCATGTCCCCACCTCTTCCCAGCAAGGAGTGGAAAGGGTTGCCCCCCCCAGCAGTAACGGCAGCTTCCCCCAATGCTGGCACCTGCCCCCTCTCACACACCCATCTTCTCTA